>NC_062968.1:49512926-49585848 GCF_023119035.1 Salvia hispanica
AATCTCCACTCTTTTCATTTTATCACCAATTCTACTTTTGAAAAATGAGTTCCGACGATGAGTTCCAACAATTGGTGGATAGGGAGTTCGATGAACTCGTTCAAGAGGTGCAACGGGAAGCAGAAGAGGAGGAGGCAGCGGCGGCGTTCAACGACATCAACGTACTAGATTCGTCTCATCTCTTCAATGATGAGTGTCGGGGTGAGGGTCCGACGGTCAGATTCATGGCCAACGGGACGCAGTACAACATGGCATACTACTTAGCCGATGGGATATACCCTCGTTGGCCCGTGTTTGTCAAGACGATCCGGCAGCCGGTTGGGCCGAAACAATCCTATTTCGCGGCCAAACAAGAGAGTGCTAGGAAGGATGTTGAGCGTGCTTTTGGTGTCCTCCAAGCGCGATGGGCCATTCTACGGTGCCCGGTTCGACAATGGCACGGAAATGATGTCGCCTCCATTATGTAAGCATGTATCATATTGCACATTATGATAATAGATGACGAAGGATATTATGCAGAGAACTGGGCACCGGAAGAGGGTGCAAGTACGAGTCACGGTATTGCAACCGCCCCACTGCAGATGGGTGTACCGCGTAGTAATGCATACTTGATCCAACGGTTCGCCGATATGCGGAGGGAAACATCACATACGACACCGCATGCTGATATGGTCGAAGAGGTTTGGAATCATAGGGGAGGAGGGCGTAGAGCGTGATATGCGTTGGGAATGTAGTTTATGAGAAGTCAAAAATTTTCGTTGTATAATTTTACCCCTTTGTATAATACAACGAAGATTTTGTTTTAATTTTAGTTCTTATGCATTTTTTCAATTATTATAGTCCAATAACTTTTATTGTAGTAGAATTAAAATATAAACAAAATGAAAAAAATTAAACTTTTTGGTGGCTTGGTCATGTCCACTATAGTGTGAAACATGGGCATTGGTGGCCTGGCCACACTTTGTGGCTTGACCCGGCCAACTATAGTGGACACTCTTACATCTTTAATTGCTGAGCTTAATGTGACAGGTGTAAATAATGTGTTGGAGTTTTTCAAAATTAATTGTAAACGGAGACTAGCATTAATATGGGAAACCGAAAAATTAGATCAGCAATTAATTGTTTGGCCTTTTAAGCACATGTGGTCAATACGTATTAACCTTATTTATCTGAAATATTACCATGACCTAACAAAAGTGGCAGCTAGCTTTGAATCAGGTAGTAACTTTGACCAAAATAGTGCCGTCATACTAGTATTTGAATTGGACCCCCTTCTTATATGAATTTTTTCGATTTATTTGCTATAATGCGACTATCTTATTTTTTTAGTTCCTATCAATTAAGGTATTTGTGAGAAAAAACTAATCCATCTAGCCAAGTTACATTCAAGCTAGTATAATCTCACTCCGATCAATAAAGGATGGAGTAACGTAACACTTATGGACCAACAAGAAGGAGGGGCGAGATTCAAGACATGTGTACATACAAGTCTTCATCTTAAAAAAAACAAAAGTAATCGTCTTTAAAATGAAGTAATTCTTTTCATATTACTCCATATTGTTGCAGTTTATTTGTATAGAAAATAATCTTTAGCAGTAATAGTATTATTGTACCGTCAACCTAATATTTTATACTAACAAAAATTAATTAATATATGAAATGTTATAAATCGAAATGTGAAAAAGTTTGCTTAGAGTCGATTAAGCTAGCTCGTGAGCCTTGAATATTAAATAGCATAATTAAGTTTAAGCTCAAGTACTTTTTGACAAGGGACCCAACTAAAAGTTGAAACAGTATAAGTAGTATTTTATTCGGAGCTATACTAAGGTCTAAGATATTTTTTGTGGAAATGCCTTCATTGGCTATTTAAAAGGATATGTTGAAAATAAGAGGCCAAACTTTAACAAAGTAAAGATTGAAAAAAAAAAGTGTTCATATTATATTTAACGTAGTAGCACAACTTAATTAGCATATGTAACCCCAACAAATTAAATAAATACTTAAAATCAATGCAACAGAAATAGAATAATAGAAAC
Source organism: Salvia hispanica (assembly GCF_023119035.1). Lineage (NCBI taxonomy): Eukaryota > Viridiplantae > Streptophyta > Magnoliopsida > Lamiales > Lamiaceae > Salvia > Salvia hispanica. The sequence continues at coordinate 49,514,963 of NC_062968.1, forward strand.
CAATCAAACACAATAATGTATTGCTAGATTAGAAAATGAAATCAGAATTGATTATATATTCCTAATAACGTTGGTTTGGGGAGTGGGGCCCTGGAGCTAGAGACTACGAGACAAGAATGATGATGGATGAATTAGAAACGTAGTTAGTGGACCCAAACACGACTTTATCAAAACCACTTTTTGCGGAATGCCACTTATTATATGAACCCTACCTGCAACGCCTTTATATATGGACACGTGTTGTAGTGCCACTTGAAGAAACCCTTGCGCGAAATTCAAACTTTTATTTCTCAAACACTAATTATCCATTTTAACATAACCTTTCACCATGTTTGTAGGATTTTACCAAAACAGCTAAACATAATCTGATTATTAATTTTCAAATTCTAATATTTATCCAATTCGTAACATAACAAAAACTCTTCAAACAAATAAATTATCCTAGAATATTTATGCTTGTAGATAAATTCTTAAACTTTTGTTAAATTTTGGTTTTTCATAATACTTCTACAATCCGTATGTAAACTACTAAACTATTACGGAGTATTATTATAAATCATATTATAAATTTTAGAATTATATATCATATTTTATGGTGTATATTAATTTTTTTTTTTTTGTTATTATTACTTCAATCAAAAGTTTAAATTAATTTATTGATTTAATCGTAATTATTACGTTTATCAATCAATTGAATTTAGTTACTTGATATAAGTTCAAAACCTAACATTTTATTAGTATATTTTTAAATATATAATAAATCATTTATTAAAAACTACATTCCTAATATCATATTATCAGGAATAATATCTTCTAATAACATTACTTTCATGAAAAAAAAGCCCTAACTATTTTCAACGAGTATATAGGTAAAATATTTAAACTTTTAAACAACGTAATTACAGTTGAAATCTTTGTATTCGACAAAAATATTGAATATGATTGTCATTGCAAAATAGTAAGATTAGGTTTCAAAATTTGAAAGGTTGTATGTAATTGCAAAATTCAATAAAAGATTGGTTTAAAACTAAAAATACTACTAGTAATAGTTTCGAAATATCATTTTTTTATTCTTATGTATACTCCATATGGTTTGCATTAAAATGATAACACCATTTAAGATGACATTGTACCACTAGGGACATCTGTTACTCCTTTAGATTTAGGAGCAAATTCAACCTTAGCTTGCCACGTGGCAGACTTAATTGCCTATGTATCGTAGATTGCTTGATTATCTTTGATTTCGTATCGCAAATTGCTTGAAACCGTATGCCGAGTTGCTTGCCTAGTATCGCAGAATGCTTGCCTATGTATCGTAGATTGTTTGGCCAGATTGTCATTTTTACTATGGTGTCACCATAGTGTTTTGATTTCATATCCCATGTTGGCTTGGAATCATGTACCGAATTGATTGCCTATGTATCACATATTCCTTGCATATGTATTGCAGATTGCTTGTTACTTGTTGTCACGTTGTCACTTTAAGAGTGGTGCCACCCTAACGCACCCATATTCCATATAGTAAGAATTAACCCATTTTCCAAGCTAAAGCGTATATATTTAATTATGCTTATCTCCATTTTGTACATTATTACATGTAAAAATATTAAATCTTAAGCACTTAACAGCATTTATAGTTTAGTACTTATTTATTATTTATATTATGATTAAATATAGTACTTACTACAAAAATATGAAATATCGACATAGCACTCAGAAATTCTTTTAGTATTCTATGTTGATATGATCTGCATGCTCAGTTTTGGGAGCCCCCGCTCCATGTGACGATGAAACAATTCCTAGAGAGCAGCTGTATCAGACTGAGAATTACTCCCTTGTCTTCCAAAGCTTATCTCATTTTACCATTTTCGTCTGTCCCACAAAGTTTGTCTCTCTATTGGAATCTTACTAAAAATAGACATTAAATACACCTTCAATCTCATCAATGTGGGACTCTTATTCCACTATATACTTTCATTTAATACAAAGTCAAACAATTATTTAAGACCCACGACGGATCAAATTGGGACAAACTTTGGGGGAATAATTGAGTGGAAAGATAGACTAAATGGTGGTTGATTAGATTGAAGCTGAGCTTCTGTAAGTTGACTCCAAGACTTCAATGACAAGCTTCAAGTTGGTTTTTATATTTGCCGAAATCCATCGATAGAGGAAATTTGAAGGAAAAATGGAGGAAGAAAGAAAGAATGGAGTTTGAATGAATGTGTTGAGTGAGTATATTTACAAATAAAAAATAGGATTAATTTTTTAAACAAGTCATTTTTGTATCTATTTTCATATTTTATTTTTAATATATAAATATAAAATTGATAATTAAAAAAATTTGAATGAGTTACGTGGCAACGTCCATGATTGGCTCACCCTTCCGTGTGTTTTTGCACGCATTCTCAGGGAGTCCACGTATACATTCGTGCTTAGTAGCTAAACACAAGATGACACTTAGAAAGAATAAGTATGGAGTAATTATATAGCTTTCATATTTATGGAATTAATCCATTTACTTAGATCCCAAATTGGTTTAAAATGTAACTCATGGATTTTAAGTATTTATTTTTATACTTACAAAAGGAAGGAATATCAATAAGTTCCCTTATTAAAATATGTGTGTTTTGTTTGGGTTGTTTATAATTATAACCCAATGTATTCAGAAGTAATAAGGCCAAAACAACAGAAAAGAAATGAAAACTGTTTTTTTTTTTTTTTATAAATGAAACAGTGTCATGTTAATTTGTATGGGAGAATATAAATTTTGATTTATTTTTGGAGATGGAGATGAGGGTCTCAATTATTGACATGTAGAATGAAAGGGAAGAAAATATCCAAAACCATCTCACTATCTGGTAGTGTACTGTAACTATATTTATGTAATTACACCCCACCTGATCTCTTCCAGTTTTCATCAATCAGTTTCTTCCTCCTTCTAAGTTAGAGAGAGAAAGTGCAGGTAGCCCAAGTTGAGACTGACAACAGAGCCTCAATCCTTTTCTTTCCACTGTGAGTAATTCCTCTTTCAACACATCCATTCTTGGATCCTACACCACCTATTTTCTTACTACTGCATCTTTCTGCTCCCCTTTATTCTTTATTTCGCTATTCAATATATATTTCTCTCTTTTTTTTGGTATGCAGTCAGAATTCTTGTACAAAATTCACTACCTTAATTAACTAGCTTTGATATATATTGAATTAATTTAAGTGCATGGATTATTTCCTCAGGTCTCAGCTGGATTTCTAAACCTATCAAAAAACTAATAATCATAAAAAAATTAAAACAAGAAGAGATTATATTATGTACTACCAAGGAATTGAAGGTGAGACACTTTATCTAATGAACCCTAATTACATAGACTCCCAACCCCAATCCAACATGCTCTTCTCCAATCCCCACCAAGAGATCTCCTCCCACCTCTACAGCATATTGGGCGGTGGGAACAATAATATTAATCCTCGAGGCCTCTCCCTCAGCGATCATGATTTTCCGGCGGCTGTGAATGATTCTTCCGACACTATTATGATCACGGGCTCCAAATACCTAATGGCCGCTCAGGAGCTTCTAGATGAAGTGGTCAGCGTCTGCGAAAACAATAAGGCCAAAACAATAAAAGAACCGGCCACCGTCACAAATAAGGAAGCTACGTCTGCTAACAAAGGCGGTGCCGATCTCACTACAGCTCAGAGACAGGAGATTCAGATGAAGAAAGCTAAACTACATAACATGTTGGATGAGGTATGTGTTTTTAATTTATTCCATCAAACAATTATTGATTTATATCTATATCAATCAAGTGAGATTCTTGAAATATGATGAAGAACAATTCAGCTTCAACATTTTCTGCAAAATCCTAATAAATGTCATCTTTTTCTATGTGTGTGGTTCACATTTATGCATAGCGGGGCCATCACTTCATTTTTATTATAAAATAATCTGTAAAAATAAGAAAATATGGGGAGTCAATAATTTTGAGCTTGAAGAACAAGGTTAAATATTCACTCAGCAATTAGCATTGAAAAAATCGCTTATACTATGCGGATTTTGGGGTTTATGACTTGACGCACATGTCAACTTTTAAGTGTCCAAAAATATTGACTTGAGCCATTTTCATTACTCCGTTATTGAAAAACGTTAAGATTCAAAAATAGTGACATTAATTTTGGAAAAATGTAAACACGTAGGGATCATTTTCCCCAGATTAACCAAACTTGTACGCCTCAATTGATGATGAATAGGTCCAATTCTAATTAAAGGCATTGGTGGGATCATGGTCCCCTAATAAGAATTTATTGCCTTGTCTCCCTCCCTAAACACATTGAGGGGCCATCCATGTAGTACTATTTTTTTGTTAATAGAAAATCAAATATACTCAAATCTCTAATTCAAATATTAGGTGGAGCAAAGGTGCAGACAGTATCACCAGCAAATGCAGATGATAGTAGATGCATTCGAGCAGGCCGCGGGGATGGGATCAGCGCGTTCCTACACGCAGGTGGCCATGAACACAATCTTGAAGCAATTCCGGTGCCTCAAATCCACGATTTCTTCACAGATGAAGGCTTTGAATAAGAGCTTGGGCGAGGTCCAAGGTTCGGAGGTGTCGAGGCTGAGGTTTGTGGCGGGGATGGGGCGGAACAATGCGTGGAGACAGCAAAGAGGACTGCCTGAGAAAGCTGTCTCGGTGCTTCGTGCTTGGCTCTTTCAACACTTTCTTCATCCGTAATTATTTTTTTAAATTTTATTATTGTTAGTTAATAATATTATTGAAGATTGATGTATAATTAATTTTATTGTGTTGGAATGCAGGTATCCTAAGGACTCGGATAAGCAAATGCTTGCTAAGCAAACAGGGCTTACCAGGAGTCAGGTATCAATTAATACTCCACTTGTATATGTGCATGCATATATAATTTAAACAGTTTTTCTAATTAAGAAATTAGTGATTAATTTGTGTAAGATAATAGATTAATTAGGAATATCATACGTATGTTGTCGAGCTATATGTTTTATAACAAAATAATTGCATGCATATATATACATGTGGGGTAGGTAAATATATAGAGACAAATTGTACTTCTGGTCCAATGTAATTACCCATTCTGCATGGCAGTGTCATAATTCTGAAATTTGTCCGGCAAATGTTTTTCATTAACTGGTTAAAAAAGTAGTACTACACTTACTAAATCTTGGGAAAATATCATTTAATAATTAAACTGCTAAGCGTACCTAAGAATAATAGTATTGACTTATTTATAATTTCCCATGGATTGGTGTACAAATGATATTCTCCCAAAGCTCAAACAAACATAAGGAGTATTAAAAACAATGTTATAGTTTATAAAATAGTTTTGAGCAAAGTTTGAGAGTTCATTACTAGATCCTGTATTGTCCAATAATTGTACATATAGGCAAAATCAATAATCAAACACATGCCGAAAATCATTCAATCACTTGAGCTTAGACGGAGGGAGTATATTTATTTATGAAAACAATGTTGATTAGTTATATATATACTCCGGGCATTAATGAGTATGAGTTTGATGAAATGATGCAGGTGTCAAATTGGTTCATAAACGCTCGAGTTCGACTATGGAAGCCCATGGTTGAGGAGATGTACCTCCAAGAAACCAACAACCAATCCTCCTCCACCATTGCCGCCACGCCCAAGATCATATCACCACCCTCGCCCCACGAGAAACTGCCAAACAGTCTCTCTACTGCTGCTGAAAACATCAACGCGCTGTTCGAACAGGGGAGCAGTTTCTCTCTCTCTCTAGGGCTCCTGCCCTCTCAACGGAGCTCCCATTTTGGGACAGAGATGATGGATTGGAAGCCGTTTCCGCTGTCGGATTTCGTCACCTCAACACCTCTCGATTAACTAGTTATACACTCCATATAAATCTTTAATTAATTGTGCAACATTAATGTACATATGTATAAATTAAAAGAGTTGTTTGTTGAGTTATTTACAAAGATGATATATTTGGTAGGGATTTTTCAAAAATAAAAAATTATAGTACTCCTTATGATGGAAGCCGTTACAGCCTATATATCGAGGAGCTGCCATAAATGTAAAACTGCAAATTATATAGGAAAGACTGAAAGAGAAAGGCACCAACAAAATTAAATGGATCAAAAATTAGGATGCAGATGCATGATCAATACACTAATCATACACGTATACCGAAGATGCTTGCTATTGCTATATGCTTACACAAAATGATTTTCTCTAGATAATAAATTTCATGCGGTGTACCTATATAGATTAGTTAAATAATTTTTCAGTTGATCTCACTGCTACAATTTTACTCCCTCTGCCCTTGATTATTTTAAGTTGTTCCTTTTTTTTCATTTCGATTCGTCCACAGACCACATATAGGTGTTCCTGTGTATTTTTACTCTAAGTGATAATAGATCCTACATTCCACAATTTATAATAATACAATTGTAATTCATATTCCGCTAATTTATTTCACTAATTTTTTTTAACACTTCTTAATAGTAATTTATTTCACTAATTTTTTTTTACATTTCTTAATACTTGTGACAGAAAGAGACGAGACTCTAGTACTGGACAGGGGGAAGTAGCATTTTACCTAGCATGATCTGAGGCAGCGAAAAGCAAGCGAAGGAAAGTAAATCGCGGAGGACTATATCACTTTGGGGGAAGAGAATTTTATTTTTTTCTAAGAATTGATATTTTGCTGAACCCACAATTTATTGAACGTTTTCCAGAATAACAAGTTTGTATTGCAATAGACCTCAATATATATGTTTATATTTAAAAGAGTTAGGGGGATGTAAATAATGGCCATGGACCTAATTTGATGAGTGGATTGAGATTAGTTTCGATTTGAATACTGTACATTTCAAACGTATAGAGCCGGTGAGAATATGAATCATTGGACAGTGCGAAACATATTTTACAAAAAAAATTATCCTGAATAACATATTGCACACAAACAAACAATATTAGCAATAACTTATGAAAAATATATATATCCATGTTGATTGTCCATAACAAAACTCTTAATCCTTAACTATCTACCAAGTAGTAGTAGATTATTTCCATAGGTATAATCCCTCAAAAGACGAAACAACGACTTACCCGTCAGCCTTCCGAGGATATTATATTGCTTCACACAACTAAGGCTAAGCACTCAAGGCCTTAAGTCCATCACTGTTGAGCACATTGCACCCTCTGGGCTCCGCCACCATACATATCCTCATCCTCATCATATGCTTCTGCCTGACGCTGAGCCTGCTTCCTTCTCATTTCATCCTCAATGTTCACATCATGCAGAGTCGTCTCCTCGCACTCATCCAGCTCCATGTCGGTAAGCTGTGACTGAGGCTTTGGTGGGAGTACTTTCGCCAGGCACTCGACTTGATCGGGACTTAACGAATCTGGAAACTCAACATTGAAATGAATATATAGTTTGCCCTTCATGAATGATCTCCTATATATAGGCATCCCTTCATCATTGATTGCCTTGTAAGAATCTGCACAATTAGAACATACAAAGATGAGAACAATAACTAGACTGCCTACAATACAATCACGACCTTTGACTAATGTCAAGATAATAAAAAACAGAAAGATAAAACTGACCAGGCTTCAAAACTTCTCCAGGGTGTGACTTGATAAGAAGCTGCCTGCCGTCCAAATGCGTCAGTATATACTGGAAGCCACACAGTGCCTCGGTGAGTGACAATGTGCGCTCAACAAATAGATCATCACCCTTCCTCTGAAATTTAGGATGTTCCTTCTGTTGAAGCACAAAAACTATGTCTCCAGTGACCATATCAGGCTGCAAAGAGAGGACAAGTGAATTAACAAGTTAACATTAGTACTCCAATGCACTGCAAAACTATGTAAAAGAAAGGTTGATATGAGGCTCATCATACCGCCTCATCAGCCTCCCCGGGGAATGTGACTTTTTGGCCGTTCTGCATGCCCTTCTCAACATGAACTTCCAAGACTTTCTTTTCCTGAACAACCTTCTCACCTTTGCATTGAGGGCACCGATCTCTATCACTTATCGTCTCCCCAGTACCTTTGCATTGATTGCAAGGATGCTGCATTTGCTGAATCATGCCTGGGCCAAGCTGCCTAATCGTTACCTTCATACCATTACCTTGACATCCTGAGCATGTCGTTGATGCTCCAGATTTTGAACCCTTCCTGTAGAGAAGAAATAAGCAAATTATGAGTGTCAAACAAAGGAGATAGAATGTTTACACAGAGAAATTAAGATAGGCGCAAACAATCTAAGGTGATAACCCACCCTTTACACTTTGAGCATAGAACATTGCGTGATAGAGAAAGCTTCTTGCTGGTCCCTAGATACAAATCCTCAAGAGAAACCTTCAGTGGATGTACTACATCCTCTCCCCTTCTTTGCCGCCGGCCCCTGCTACTACCACCACCTGCAGCAAACAGATTTATGAGTTCCATTGTAATAGAGAAAAAGTATCACAGTAACATATGAACATATTCAGAATATAAGATGTGAATTCAAATGCATAAAAGGATAACAACTTTGAATGCCTAACCTCCGAATGAGCTACCACCAAAGAAGGATGAGAAGATGTCAAATGGGTCGTGCATGTCACCACCCCCACCCATGCCTTCCTTCAGTGCATCTTCACCATATTGGTCATAGATTTCACGTTTCTCAGGGTCACTTAGGACCTCATAAGCATGAGCAAGCTCCTTGAACTGCAAATGGAACAATATTAGTAGGGATCAGTTTAACAATAAAGACATGTTTAAGATCAAACCACAAAATGAAGGAAGCATGATTAGATAGCACTGCCGTACATCAAGTGTTCATATTGAACTCTCATGATCATTAAATCAAGAAATAAGAGCGTCAGGTCTGAATGACCATAAACTGAAGCAACAGGTAACAACAGCAAAAATTTAACAATATCCTACCAAAAGATTGCTAAGATATACGTACACATAATGCCAAACCATTATGAAATGCAACCATGTTATTGTTACAGCACTCAGTTGGCCAAAACCCACTGATTAATTTAACATGCAAAAGATTTGTTTATAATTCACATTGCATAAGAGACTGAATCAGTCTGATAAACTTGAAATCAGAAAATCTTACAGCAACTGATCTGAAAAATAGAATTATGTTATTAGAAAAAAGCTGAGCAGAACTATCATAAGAAGCTCAGCGGCTAAACTCAACTCTTAAGAGCTTGAACAAAAGGCCCAACTTCTGTCCCGTTTTCATGGAATTTTGATACTAGTGTCATATACAATGAGAACGAGAAAAAGGCAAAAACTTGATATGAAATGTGTTCTATTTTAATGAGTGACCTATTAAAATGGGATGTCCAGATAAAGTAAGATAGCCTATTGAAATTGGATGGATGAAGTATGCTTTTTGCCCAAATTATCTAAAATATTGTATACATTCTTGCACATTGAGCATATATTTTATGAACTAGATAATTTCCTCTAGGTACCATGTTGGCTTTCTCACTCTTATTGTTGTATTGAGCAGTGGCTATCTTGTGAGAGTGAGAAAAATGTTTTCCCACTCTTATTGAGGTACTGGGTGGGTGGCTATCTTGTGAGAGCTAGAGGGTACTTAATTTTCAAAAGGGTACTTCTTTATGCTGCAGTCAGATACTTGGTTGGATGGAGATTTAAAGTTCAACCACAAATATACCTTTTTAAATTCAATTAATGCATTTATTTAGAAAATTCACAAATATAAACCTACATATATATGTCTCTATTATGATTATTATTATTATTATTACTGCGTGTATTTCCTACACAAGAACAAATGTATAAGACACGTTTAAGAATATACAAAAAATTCGAATCCAGCTTTCCCTATAGATCAACAGAGCTCATTCCATTATTCTATGTTTCAATTAGTACATGGCATTTAATTGAAGGATAAATCTCAGTCGATCACAATTCAAAGGTGATCAAACCTAAATCCAACTTATAGCGTCTTCGATTACTGAAAATTTTACAAATCAAGCAGATAGGGCATTTACCCCCAAATCAGAACACCAAATTAAGCATCAGTACTAATCCGATCATAATACAGAAACACAAGCCGGAATACAAAATCAGCCAAAAAAATTATTGAAAAGGGATGAATACCTTCTCAGGATCTCCACCTTTGTCGGGATGGTTCTTGATGGCTGCTTTCTTGTAGGCCTTCTTGAGATCATCGGGCGAAGCCGTCTTGGGGACCCCTAGAACCTCATAGTACTTTGAGTTGTCGCTTTTCTTGGGCGCTCTCCCGAACATCTTTCCGATCAAATTCGCGCAGATCGACGACTATACGTATTGGCTGTACGTATAGAAGCGAATGCGAGTGAGAGCAAAAGAGGAGACTTTGAATGGGTTTCTTTGAATATATATACAGGACTTGTTTGGCGGTCGCCCTTTACTCTCAACCTCTCTTGGCCGTTCGATTTCATCTCATCGTTTCCCAAAACCCAAACCAATTATAGTTTGTGCTTAATGCTTATGGAAATTTTCTCTTTTTAAATTTCATGCCATGTCAATAATCATTTATTTATTCTATTAAGTTTATTTTAAAATTATTTCAAGATGAAGTCTCGCAAACTATTATTTTAAAAATAACGTGTACTATATAATAAGAGTGCTGCCTATTTTTTTAAATTTATTTTTTCCATAAATGTATAAAAACTAATTTTATAGCCAAAATTATGTGAATAATTCATTTAGTGTTTTAATTTGATACTAATAGTATCATTTTGATATATAGTATAATATTTTGCAAATATCTTTAAGATATGTACAAATATATGTGATTGTGTAGAATACTAGATGTATATACACTGAGGGTCATAGCACCTTAATCCAAAATCAAGACTAAATCTTCATCCTTAGATTTTAAAATGAGTGGATGAGATTAAATCTTACGAATCTCAATAAATAGTAGACAAAATATCAACAAAATGATAATATCTATCATATGATAATTTTCGTGAATGTTTTTTTATATCAATATAGTGTATTACAAATATCAACACTAGTACAAGAAAATATCAACACATATTTATTGAGATTTTTACATGGTTTTATTGAGATTTTTGTATGTATTTGTTGATAAAAATCTGGTTATCAACATTTACTTAAATCTAAAATAAAAAATATCAAATTTCATCATCCGAACGTCGTCGGAACATATGCAATTGAGATCTCGTTTGAATCCTTATAAAATTATCTTTAATTTGATATATTTTTTGCGAAAAAATAATTTAAATCGAGAAGAGTTACGTAAATTTAAAGTTTTAAGATGATTTTAATGAGAGAGAATTGACATTAATACCCTCTAATTTTATTTATTAATTTTCTTAATTAAAAGTATAATTTATGTGACATTACTTCAACCACTAGATCTTCTAATCTAATAGCTAAGATTTAATTTTAGTTTGAAATTGCTAATTAGTCATTGATCAATTCCCTATACTAATGTACTGATATATATAACGAAACATGATTATCTCTAAAAAAGTTAAAATTTTATAATAATAAACATAATCTTTATCAATATCTCTAACAAACTAATGAATAAAACAAATAAAAACCCTAATATTTGACCAACACAACTAACGTAAATTATTCAGAAGCGGCGCTTCTTGTAATTGAATTAAACTTTTTTGAAGGTAGTTCACACTCTTCGTTTCAATTCTATTTTTAATTTATCTCTGATTTTCAAATCATACAAATATGGTGAACAATTATGTCGATTTTTCGGATTGAACTGAAGAGTATTCACATTACCGTTTGAGCAGCAAGTTCGAATTTGGACTCCAAAATTTCACAGCATTGGATTGAATTGAAGAGCATTCACACCACTATTTGAGCAACAAGTTTGAATTCGAACTCCCAAATTTCACAGGGTATGATAATTATGAACTCTAACTTTTATTTATTTGATTTTCTAATTTGCATTGCTAATACTGAAAATCATGCTGAAAATAGTTTCAAGAATTGAATAATTCATTATATGAACAATAAAGTTGAGTAATCTTAAAGGTTTTGTTTGCTCAAAAGTATCATGGCGTTTATTCAGTATGTTTGTGCTTGGTGTTGTTCCCAGTTTGTAACATCTAAGTTTTATTGTTGAATCTAAGTTTTATTGTTGAATTAGTGAAAAATGCTCTGTTATGCAGCATGGACTTGTGGTTGTTCTCATGATATAGGGATTTCTATTTTATGTAGATCTAGATGTTGGATGACATACCCAATTTAAGCCAGTAGTTAAGTAAACCCTTAAAAGAAATGACAAAATTTAGTTATTCATCTCAAAAATTAGTCAATGATCATATATATATTAGACTGACAAATACTCTATCAGTCCCTTAAATTTTGTTACATTTTTCCATTTTCGTTTGTCTACAAAACTTTTCACATTTCACTTTTTATTAGTATTTTTTTTATAGTGAACCTCGTATTTTACTGACTCATTCCAAACTCGCATTTTATTATAAAATTTATATATAAAAGTAAGACCTATTATCCGCTAACTTTTTTAACTATTTTTTGTTAAATTTCTTAAAATTTGAATCCGGTCAAAATATGACAAAATTTAAGAAACGGATGGAATACTAAGTTTTAGGCTGAAATGATTCTTTGTACCTACTTTTGCTTGTTCTTTCACAAGCAGTAGTGGGTTCGAATTATTTAAAACTATAGGCATTCTTATTTATAGCTATTTTATTGTTTGGTCATTGCTTAAATTAAATTCGTAATTATTAAGCTACAAACTTATTAATTCTCGTAGAGAGAACTACTACTTCTCAACATTTATTTTTCTTTTTCTATAGCATATGAACACCTGTATGTTCAAAAATGAAACTAAGAACACATGTATGTTAAAAATCGATGTGTAATTTTTGTTACTTCATTCCTCCGACAAAAAATGTCACGCTTAACTTTCCTTTGTAGTTTATCGCACTAAAGATTGTCACATTTCTATTTTTAGAAAAAGTTTTCTCTAATATCAGTATAAAAATTATATTTTCTCTCTCAACTTAACACACAAAATAAAATCTCCAAAAATCCCGTACCATGTAATATCTTTTGTGAAACAGAAGAAGTACGATTTTGTCCAATAATTAAGAAATATGAGCACAAAACTTAATGGAACTAAAATTATTTACAAAACAAATATGTTTGTATATGGTGTCTTTTACTAAGTCTAAGTTGTCTACATTAATTTATGTTCTATATAGGTTTAGTAGAAATTAATATGGTTAAAAGTTGGATGATAAGGTAGAGTACCAAAATGGACTTCAAGTCCTCTTTAAATTATTCTTTTCGCAATGTAAGCATAAATGATACTCCTACTTTCTTCGTCTTGAAAAAATAGACAAACTTGTAAATGACACGGGTTTTAATGTGCGATTGGTAAAGTAAGACATATTAGAAAAGTATGAGAGAGATGTAAAATGTAATGGAAGGAGTGTTACTAGATTGTGGGGCCAAGACTTGGTTTAATTTTAGGGGCAACCAAAAATGGTAAAAATGTAGTATTTTTTTTAGGACCGAGGGAGTAAGATATTATGTCCATGTAAACGTTGCCAAATAGAAATATTTGCGAGTAGAGACTAGGTGTATGAACATTTGACAATTGATAGATTTATTCTTGTATACAGATATTTTCGATAGTTCATGGAGAACTTCCTAGTATTCTTTTTTTTTTTTTCTAGGCGTGAAAATCAACATAATAGTTTATAGACTCTAGGCAATGATGATTATGCATGCTTTAGTTCATGACACATTTGGAATTCCAAATGAATACAAATATATAGACTACTGAATCTTGGATGGATTCAGAAATAGCTTATGGGCAAAGCAAGAGATTTTTATAGATTAGTTGATGGTTCACAACAACCATTACATGAAGGATGAGCCAAATTGTCAAAACTATCATCTATAATCCATTTGTTACACTTAAAGTGTATTGGAAGATTGAATAATAAGGTATAGAGTATTTGATATACCATTGGACTTATATAGAGATGTTTTTTCCGGTGCCATGGTTGGTCTACCGAAGTCTTACTATGAAGCTGATAAATTGATGAAAGAACTAGGACTTGGTTACGAAAAAATTGATGCTTGTCGAAATGATTACATTATATTGGGGGTAAATGATATAAAACATCATGCAACACACGCCATAAGCCAGGATGGTGTATGACAATTAACGATCAAATGGGTGAGAAAATATAGGTTGCTCAAAAGGTGTTGTGTATTTACCGCTCAAACCAAGGTTGCAAAGGTTGTTCATGTCTTCGAAAGAGCATCGCATATGAGATGGCTATCTGAAAGTCGTGCGAAAGATGGGTATATAAGACATCCCGTCAATTCCCTAGCATGGAGCACATTTGATTGGTTGCATCCTTATTTTGCTGAGAAATCTCGCAATGCTCGATTGAAATTAGCAGAATTAATCACTTAAAAAATATGAGTGTGTCACACAATACATGGCCAGTCATATTGTTTCCAGGGGTAGGAAATGATGTGGAACGGCCACGTGTTGTGTGACACACTCATATATTCAAAGGGATTAATTCCATTTGAGACTAATTCCAACCGAAAATGTTGGTTTTAGGACTTACAAGAAGGAATACAAGAGCTAACTGAACCGAAATTACAAAAGAGGATTCAAAACTAATAAACTGAAAAGGAAATTAGCCGAGTCGAGGAGGCCTCTTTCCGCAAGACGAGATACGCCCCGGTAGTGCTCTTCGGATTGGCGTTTCGTCCCCAAAGATAAAACGGCTACGTCTCTGATGAAGCAGCACCGCTATCAATGGAGGAGAGGGCGAGAGCTTCGACAGAAGAACAATGCAGAGAGAGAGAGAGCTTATGACGCAGAATGCTTTCTAGTGTTTGATGATGTGTAGAATGCATGGAATGGCTAGCTCGGTCCACTGCAGGGGGTCAACGGCCATAATGGCCGTCATTAATGCTAGACCGTAACGGTCGTCGGTTACGAGCTGTAACGTTCGGGTGTTACAAGCCGTTACGCGCTCAGAGCTAGAGAGGCTGAGTCTAGAAGCTTCTAGATTCGTTCACGACATGGACTATCACGTGTCGGCCCACGTTGGCTTAACGCGTCATACTGACGAGGTGGCATCCCGCTTGGCTCAGCTGACGTGGAAACGGTGGTGGTCTAAAAAGAACTAGACCCACTAGACTTGGGCTTGCCAAGATCCAAGTCCAAGTCCAAGTCCAAGTCCAAGTCCAAGGGCGCGGGCGCGGGCTCGGGCTCGAGGCTCACGGCGGGGCGGGCGGCGCGCGCGTGTGGGCTCTTACAGCCCATCTTAGTCCACTATAATTATTACATGTAATAATCCTTCTTATTAAATACTAGTTTAATAAGGTTGAAACTTTCAATGTGGGATAATTAACTCTCTTAATTATTCCTAATCTCCTCTCATAGCTCATTAAGTTTGCAATTTTTGCACAACTTTAAACAATTATTTCTCACTCACCGGGAATCGGATTTGAGAAAATAAATATACCACGGTCATCTACTCCGAACGTAGATCGACGCTATATCATTTAATTTTACAAAATTAAATGTCTCGTTGAAATTATAATTGGTCAAAGTCCATTGACCGGACATAGATTCCAACTGAAAATTGCAAGATTCCTCACCAAAATCAGGATGCAATGTATCAAATATGCTTCATGCTGGGAATCTTCGAGATATCTCATAATGATAACACATCCTTCATACGATTTTCAGCATGCCATCGCATATACGATGCGGTTTTCGAAGATAAGAACAACCTTTGCAACCTTGGTTTGAGCGGAATATACCCCAACACCTTTTGAGCAACCTTTCTCTTCTAACATGTGGGATCTTTAATTGTACTACACCATCTTGGCATTTGGCATGTGTCACATGACGTTTTCCTTTCATTTACCTCCTAATACAAAGTGCAATCATTTGGACAAGCATCAATTTATTCATAGCCAAGTCTTAGTTCTTTCATCAATTTGTTGGCTTCATGGTAAGACTTCAGTAGATCAACCATGACATCCGGAAAAGCATCTCTTAATAAGTCCAATAGTATATTAAATGCATTATTATTCAATCTCCCAAGACACTTTTAAGTGTAATAAACAGATTATGAATTATAGTTGAGAATTTGACACATCCTCCATATAATGGTTGTTATGAGCCATCAATCAATCAATAAAACTCTCTTGCTTGCTCATTAGTTTTTCTAAATCCATTCGAGAACCAGTACAGTCTGTATATCCGTCTTCATTTCAAGGCGTCATGACCTCAAATCTGCATATCATCACCGCCTAAAGTCTATAAATTATTATGTTGATTTTCACGCCTAGCAGGATAAAGACTAGGAAGTTATCTATGAGCTATCTAATGTATGTATCCAAAAATAAATTCATCGATTGTCAAATGTTCACACACCTCGTTATGTATATATATTTCTAATATCATACACAGTCACATATATTTGTACATATTATCTGCAAAATACTACTCACCCACAGTTCATTAATTGACATCATTTGACTTAGCTTAGATGTTAATAAATATAGTGGAAAATTGGTGGAAAAAAGTTAGTGGAATGTATGTCCTACTTTTATAGTATTAAATTAAATTTATAATAAAATGTGAGTAAAAATAGTAAATGGAATGTGAGGTCCATTACCAAAAATAGTAAAAAAATTAGGAGTGTTAATTAATTGAGACAAAAAAAAAAGAAATAAGTGTCAATTAATGGGAACAAAGAGAATAATATATCTAATATTAAAAATAAAACTACCAGTATCAAACAAATTAAAACACTAAATAAATCATTAATTTATTCAAATAATTTTGGCCATAAAATTAGGTTGAGACTACATAAACGGTACCTGATCTTTCACTTTCGCACGTAAATGGTACCTGATCTTTATTTTATATCGTTTTTGGTACATATAAATCACATTTTTGGTACCTGATGCAATTTTCACCCCAAAATGTCCTCTAAACAAATACATATTTCCATTTGTGTCATTGAGGTTATTTTGGACATATACAAAACTAAGTACCAAAAGTGATATTATAATATCTTCTCTCATTCTTCTCACTATTTATACTATTATTATTAATCAATATTAATATTATTATTTTGATGTTATAAATTAATAATTAATTAATTTTTTTAATATCATTCAAATAAATTTAATTATAATTATAGTTATAATTTAATTATTGTAATAATATTATTGTTATAGTAATACTTAAAAACTAGTTGTAGTTAATAAATAATTATAGTATAATTATTTAAATTATGAATCACACAGTAATATTATATAATAATAATAATAATAATAATATTATTTTACATTAAATTAATAACAAATCAATATAGTTTTAATAAAAATTTAAAATTGTGAATTGCATTCATAATGTTATTAAGAGTTGAATATTTTTAGTTAGGTGTTTAATGAGTATAAAATAATTCAATAAAATGAATATTTTTAGCCTAAAATGAGTATAAAATAATTTAATAAAAATTATTTAATTGATTTAATTATTTTAAATAATTAATTTAATTAGGTGTTTTGTTCTTGATGCATATTATGAATGCAATTAGATGTATGTATAAACACTTAAAATAAAGAAGAAAAAGAAGAAAAAAGAAAAAAGAGGAAACATAAACTAAGGGGTAAAAAAGAAAAGAAAGGAAGACAAAATACTAAAAAGAAAGAAGAAAATGAAGAAAAAAAGAAATAAGAGAAGAAAAAAATAATCACATGTTTGGTACTATTTAATGAAAATTTCCAAAAATATCCTCCATAACAAAAAAATCGCATATTTGGTACCTAGGGTTATTTTTGTCACTGGGTACTAAAAACGATATAAAATAAGGATCAGGTACCATTTACGTGGGAAAGTGAAAGATAAGGTACCATTTATATAGTTCACTCGATTAGATTTTATGCATTTTGTGGAAATAAAAAATTTTAAACAATAGTCAACGCTATATTTAATATGTAAGTGAGGTATTATCATGTTTCGTAAACAAGCATTATATAAATGTGAAATGAATAAAAATTATAATCCCTTTGTTTAGATATCACATTTTTCCTTTTTAGTTTGTCTAACAAAATATATCACATTTCATTTTTCATGGAAAATGTTCCTTTTCACATTAATATAAAAATAAATTTTTTTCTCTCAATTGAACACAAAATAACATCTTCTAAATTCTCGTGTCATCACTCAAGTGTAACATCTACCTTGGGACGTAAGGATTACAACATTACTAGTATGAGAAAGAAAATAATTAAATATTATATTTTCTCCGTCCCATGGTAATTGAGGCGCTCCTTTTATTAGGCACATGATTTAAGGTAGTGTTGTTTAGTGGTTAAATAAAGTGAGAATACAGTAAAAAGGAGAAAAAAATAGAGAGAAAAAATGAGTGAGGATAAAATAAGAGATATAAAAAAAATGTTATCATATGTCCCTTATTAAGTGATTCATATTTCATTTTGCGACGTCCCAAGATAAGAATCATTTTCTTTTTTGACACCATCTTTCTTACTTTTCCATCTCTACTTTATGACATCTCTTAATTTATTCACTCACTAACAAAATTCTATTTTTTCAAAATTTCGTGCAGAAAGAAATGCATCTCTTAGCAACGGACAAAGGATTACAACATTACTAGTATGAGAAAGAAAATAATTAAATATTATATTTTCTCCGTCCCATGGTAATTGAGGCGCTCCTTTTATTAGGCACATGATTTAAGATAGTGTTGTTTAGTGGTTAAATAAAGTGAGAATACAGTGAAAGGGAGAAAAAAATAGAGAGAAAAAATGAGTGAGGATAAAATAAGAGATATAAAAAAAATGTTATCATATGTCCCTTATTAAGTGATTCATATTTCATTTTGCGACGTCCCAAGATAAGTAATCATTTTCTTTTTTGGCACCATCTTTCTTACTTTTCCATCTCTACTTTATGACATCTCTTAATTTATTCACTCACTAACAAAATTCTATTTTTTCAAAATTTTGTGCAGAAAGAAATGCATCTCTTAGCAACGGACAAAGGGGTATTCTTACGCAATAAAGATAATTCATCACATTAGTTAGGACAGAAGGAGTATAAATTATTAGTATAAGAAAAAGACATAAATGATTAACTTAGCTATTGAATTAACTATGAGAATCTGATAAATGAATTAATACTTACTCTCTCCGTTCCAAAAAAATATGCATTATTTCATTTTTAGTCTGTCCCACAAGAATATATATTTTCTAATTTTGGAAACTTTTTTCTCTCTAATAAGGTGAGACTCATTCTCTACAATATTTTAATTATTTTTTCTCTCTACCTCTCTTTTACTTTACATATTTTGCATTAAAACTTGTGTCGAACCCAAAGTGCATATTTTTTTAGGAACGGAGTGAGTATTAATTAATCTAGCTATAAATAAAAGACCATAAGTAGAAGTTAAAAAAATTCAATTTTGAATTAATCTAACAGTGAGAAAAACAAAAAATTAAAAATTAAAAATGAATATATCTAGCAATAAAAAAATATAATTCTACTATTTGTGTAAGAAAATAAAAAATCCACAAATATAAAATCCACAAAATATACTATTACTACTTACGTAAGCAAATAAAAACAGAAAATCCACCAAAATAGACAAATAAATACATATAGCAATAAAGAATAACAACAAAGGCGGCAGCAGCTAAATTTAAACCCTAGATCTTTCACACACTAGCCACACTAAAAAACCAACTACACTACATTACCAATGTAATTATTATATGAATTTTTAATACTCCCTCCATTGCATAAAAAGAGTCACATTTTACCATTTCAATTTGTCTCACAATAAAAATCACATTTAACTTTTATTATAAATAGGAAGTAGTAGTAGTAAGTAGGTTCAATATTCCACTAACTCATTTCACTCACATTTAATACAAAATTAATATAAAAAAGTGGACCACATATTCCACTAACTTTTCGAACTCACTATTATTTACATATCTTAAAACTCGTGCTCATACCAAATATGACTCATATTATAAGACAAAGGAGTAGATAAATGGTTGGTTGGGACCCCATGTAACCATGTATGTAAAATCATGTTATTTTCGAAAAAAAATTAAACAGAATTTTTGAAATTATATATTCATATATTAAAAAAACCGTTTTCCCTCAGTTTTTTTTTTTTTTTTTAATTTCATTCCTCCAAAATTATATCTTGAATTCGATACTGAATAAACTCCAACTACTTTTAGGATTTTGTCCTATCTCTCGTAAAAGAAAATGTCCTATGTTCTTCAAGTGTGTGTGGTTAAGCTGATTCAAACTACAATTACTTTAGGATTGTGCCTTGTAACCCAAAAAAAAGGTTTTATGATCCATCATGTGTGTGCAGTTAAATTAATTTAAAATAAAAAAATTAATTTAAAATAAAAATACATAAATTTTACATATATATAATACAATTAATTTTAGATTTAATTGAATTATAAATTTGTTTTGTTATTTGTCTATATTACTATTATATAGCGATAAGAAAGTAATGATATGGAAACTTTATGACAAATTTTAACATACTCCAGTTTCAAACTCGATTCAATTAATTACACAATTTAGTTAAAAATATATTTTTTTTAAATATGCAAAAATTTAAATTAAAAGTTTCACTTTTTTTTCTAATTTATTGCAAAATGATTAATATGTAAATTATTTTAAATATATCAATATTTATAAATTATATTTTAATATAAAATGTTTAAAAAGATAAAGTATGTAAATGTTTCAAATAAAACACACAGTAGCAAGATAAAAATTTCAAAACTTGAAATAGGTGGGTACGAAATATCAAAATTGGGTTAGTCAGTACATGCACGCTGTCGCCAGCGTACAATTGCAATTGTCGGGACTTATAAAATCCAGCATGGCCTCCTTGCCCTCTTATGTCATTTCATTTTCAAATCATCATCACATCATTAAAATACAAAATAGTAAAATTTAATCCTCTCGAGTACTTGTTTCCATTTAATAATTCACCCCATCTTGCTACCCATCATCACTTTCACCATTTTCTTCCTCCTCTCTTTCATAATTTTGCAATTACGCGTTTCATTTACTTTAATTATAACATCAACTAAAAATTTAATTATTGCAACACGCCAATTTTTTTATGATGAATTCCGTGAAACATGATCAGATTCAAATATAACAAATTTATAAACATTTATGGAGTAGCAATTAAATCTAAAATTTTAAAAAATTAAGTAGAAGTACAAAACATTGGAACACTGACTTTCAGAGAAATTGGCAACAATAAAATAGGTGAAAATATATTAGCCATCAATCAAGCACAGTAATCCCAAAAATTAAGGCGAAAAAGTGATTAAATGTTTCCCTACGTGCCAAAAGCCCAATGCCAATCAATCATACAAAAATGTCTTCTTTTTCCTAATAAAATAATAATAGTAATATTGAGGTGAAATGACGAAAAAGGGCAGAAGAGAAGTCCTCAGTTCTTAAAATTTCTATAGTAAACAGTAAACTCGGGTGAGTTAGACTCGGCACCGATGAAACTGTCTATCACTTCCAAATTTGGATTTCAGATCTGTCAATTCACCCTTCACTTCATCATGTTTTCTCTCTAATTTCTCACAAATTCCAACTCCAAGCTTCGTTACCAAGGTAAATTCTCTTCTTCTTCTCAATTTCGTCGTGCTCGGAGTAATTCACTTCGATTCACTCTCCGAGTACTCGTACTTGGAAATGTAGCACCTTTCGTGGTTAGTTTTGATTGGGGAGCTGCTTTTTCCGCTGCTGTAAGGATTGTACTGAAAGATATAAGTGAATTAGTTATGGAGTACTGTTGTTTTGGCTCTTTTGACGGATATGCTATGATATTGGTTTTTTTTATTTATTAATTTGAGTCCAAAAAAGGAAAAAAAGGCATTGGATTTATCGTGTTTATACTTGTTTTCAGGTTTGAAATATGGAAACTTTTTGGTTTTGTTTTTCGAATTATAAGCTGAGTTACCAAAAATAAGTTTTCTATCTGTTTGGTCTGGTGTTTTGGTCATTTTAAGATCCTTCTAGACTGGTTTGATTCGTTAAGAGAATTTGATGAAATCTGTAAATTCTCGGGCTTATTTGTATGGTTAAGGCGATGCCGCAGTCAAAATTATTAGAGGTGACTACTCCATTTTTTGGCGGTGTAGCTAAGTTTGTTACATTCCTTACATTGTTTCGTCTAATGAGAAGACGGGGAAGTGGGTTTCATGGATGTGCCAAATTATGATCTTTTTTTAACTTCCTTGTACCAGGACTGACATAAATGGGAGCATCAAAGAAATGGCTCAAAGCATTGCTCGGTTCAAAGAAATCCGACAAATCACACTCTTTTGAGACGGATGAAAATGTAGTGATGCTCCTGATACTCTTTGGATTTTCTGAATTCTCTTTGTTTGTTTTCTGGATTCTTGATATTTTTAGCAAATTAGAGAGGTCTTAGGGCGAAGCTGCACAAGGACAATCTCACTGCCAATTAGTGGAGAAACTTTAGTTGAAGTATTTGATAATTGATGTTAACTTCATTATGCTATATTGTTAATACTAGTACTTCATACGGTTTTTGCATAGTCTACATTTGTACTTCAGAAACTTCTTGGGTCCTGTTCGTGTCGGAAAAAAGATTCATACATTGACTGTCTTGATCAGATAAAAGCTTCTTCTTCGTTCTGAACCATTGACTTTCTCTTCTCCCCATCATTTTCTCTTTCTACCTTCTCTAGCCATTTTAAAAAACACCTGCTTTCTAATTCAATCGTGCATTTCTTCGTCCACCCAGCATGTACTTCCACCGTTCCTTAGAAGTAGCATCCATCTAGTTCAACTAATCTCCGTAAACATATTTCTGTTTGTATGTATATAGATGCATAGTTATGCACATAACTATATAAGTTCTTTAATATATTTGATCCATATGTGCCATTGCAACTTTCCATTCTTGAATGAATGAGTGTTAAGGTTGTATCGTTATGCATGGACCTCTTAATTTCTTTTGGCTGCTTATAATAGTTATATGTGGATCCATTTCTAATGGTATAAAATTTTCAAACATACAGAAATCTGGGAGCACTGGCAAGAGTCGCCACCGAAGAAAGCACTCTGTTGAGATTGATAGCCATGTACTTGAAAATGAGTTCAATCAAAATGGGGTAACAGCAAATTATGAATCCAAAGCTGCAAATTTCCAATCAGTCTCAGAACCAGCTAGCTCCCCTTCTACTTCACTTCAGGTTCAAAATGTGCCTCAAATTCAACAGAATAGGAGAGAAGAATGGGCAGCGATACGTATCCAGACAGCCTTTCGAGGATTTCTGGTAATTGGGCAGAGCGATGCATGTCCAATCTTTGTTTTCTCTCTAGCAGTTATATGCCCTCATATTCATTTGGCAAACTATTGTTTTTGTCTATCAGGCAAGACGAGCTTTGCGCGCTTTAAAAGGATTAGTGAGACTTCAAGCTCTTGTCAGAGGTCATGCTGTAAGAAAGCAAGCTGCCATAACACTCCGATGCATGCAAGCTTTAGTTAGAGTTCAAGCTCGTGTCCGAGCTAGACGTGTTCGAATCGCATTAGAGACCCAGACAGTACAGCAGAAACTTCAGCAACAACTTGAACACGAGGCTCATGTTAAAGAAATTGAAGTAATCTAGCTCCATATAAAAATAATAATTTTTTTTAGCTAACTCACTACTGCATTTCTTTTTCAAGAACCGCTTGCTTAAGATTTCTCTTCATCTTTTGACCATAAACTAGGAAGGGTGGTGTGATAGTGTTGGATCTGTTGAAGAAATTCAAGCCAAGTTGTTGAAAAGGAAGGAAGCAGCTGCTAAACGTGAAAGAGCTATGGCCTATGCATTAGCTAACCAGGTAACGTTCTATTGTTCTCAGTTTGCATGTAATTTGACCATTTACTGAAAAAACATAATGCATGCATTACATAATGTAGACAAGAATGGATATGATGCTAACAAAGAAGAGAATGACTTCAGCATGTCACACCAATTCTTTCTTGTTCTTTCTTTTCTAAATACTGTTGTTTATATCTCTTTACTCTTCTGTAAACATGTGGGTTTTTTAAAAATTAAGTAAATGAATAAAAGAAAGGAGGATTAAGGGATGCTACCTATGATTCAATACAAGCATATGTGGTTTAGTATGCCTTCTTGGTCCTGTTGTCCAGAATCCAGAAGATCCAGATTTTCTTTTGTAAAGCAGGGTCTGAGTTAAACTGAAAATGTGATTGTATTTTCTTGTTTTAAGATAAAAAGATTCTTTTTGTCAAATATTGTAATTAAACTTAGTAGTAGATTTTATATCTGAAGGATATGATAAAACAATGATTTACACTTTTCCTAGTTTGTCATAATGATTTCTTGACTATATAATGAAGCACGCATTTCTGGATATGAATTTGTTTTTAGCTTATAGCCAAAGCTAGTTTAGCATGCGTTAATTTGAATTATTGTCATGCAGTGGCAAGCCGGGTCAAGACAGCAGTTTACACCTTCTGGCTTTGAACCTGATAAAAGCAACTGGGGCTGGAACTGGTTAGAGAGATGGATGGCCGTGCGCCCATGGGAAAACCGGTTTCTAGATATTAATCCCAAAGATGGTGTCAAAATCAGTGAGGATGGACCAGCCGATTTGAATAATGTGTCTGCAACTCAATTCAATTCTGCAGGAAAGAGACCCACATTGAATATTGCAAATGGAAAGGTTCCTTCACGTTCTAGTAATAACACCAATGTCTTCAATGAGAAGAGGGCTGCTTCCAATTCCGAAGGCTGCAGTTCTTCACCCAACAAGTCAGTCAATGTGCAAGAAACCCCCATGCCTAATGCAGTTGTTGAAGACTTGGTTGAGGAAGCCACCTCATCGCTTAATGTTGTTTCAAGATCACAGAGTAATCCTAAAGAGAGGTCCACTCTCACAGATGGACAAGGGAAGAAGCGATTGTCTCTGCCAGCCAGTGGTCAGTCCCTCTTTCTCTCTCTCTCTCTCTCTCTCCATTAGGTTTTTGAACTGTTTCTTTATGTGCAATCTAATGTCAACAGGACTGGGTCATGCATCTCAACCTGTAAAACCACTCAATAAAACTAGTGTTAGAAGGTCCCCTAGTGCCACGAACCCTGGTAAGGACAAAGTCAAGTCGAATGGGCTTGATGCCAAGTCATCTAAACTTAGGCGACAAAGTTATCATTAGGAATGGCACAAGTTCCTCGAGCAGCAGCTGCTGTAGATTGTATGTAAAGAGCACATTGCTTGTGATGAGTGAGGGGGATGTTGCGAAAATAAGAATTGGAGTGCGACTGTTTAGTGAAAAATGATTGTATTTATTGGTTAATTAGCATTGTTTAGAGCTGTTGGGTTTGTGGTAGCTGTATGTTTGGTTGCTCGTTTTTATCTGTAGAATGATTGCTGCCTTGCCTTGAGATTCATATATATGTTGTAAGTATATCATTTCCACTATTTCATCCCTCGATTTTGTCTTGCCTGTGGAGTTTTCATATGTGCAGAAAGCTCGTTTATGCCTTTCAAATTTCGTGGAATTAATTTGTGTTAACTACCTGGAGATCGGTTTTGGAACCGCTAGTTCCTTCTATCTGAGAGGTGGAACCAGAACTGGACGGTAAAGGGTCCAATTGGTTCAGATTCTCAAACCGAGGCACCAGTTTTGATCCAAAAACCACTGATTATGTTGATTTTGAATTAGATTAACTCCTTCATACTTCACACTCTCAATTGTCATCTGCCACTCTCTGTGGCGAACCTTTGACGTTGATCACCACCGGTGGGAAAGCTCCCTCCTCTTTTTCGCTCCCAATACACGGCAATCAGCTGCTTCTGTCTGAGGTTGGGAAGGTTTGAGTTTTAGGCCATCCAGTTGTTAAAAGAGAGACTCTTGTCATTTGAGTATTTTATTAATAATGACAAATAAATACCTCCGGTAAAATAAGCTTATTTTTTATTGTTCAACAGTTATATTTGTTCCAAAGCTCAAATAAAACAAACCTTTCATATTTACAAACGAAATTGATGTGAAAAGAATAAACATGCGGTCAAAAAACCTAAAATGAGTTCTAAATACAATAAATAATCAAAGCTGGTGTAGGTTTAACAAATTAAAGGAACGAACATGGTAAGGACAAAATGAACAACTTGTTTCTTGTACTATGCCACTTTGGTAACTGAATTCACGTTTTCCTTCAAGTAGAATGGAACAAAATCTACTGATTATGCAATCCAGCTGCTGTAATTCATAACAAAATTAATTTCATCTTTCAAAATGATGAACCCAAAATTATTAAAATCAAACCTTAATGCGAGCCCCATCAATCATCATTGTATTTTCTAATTTTACAGATCATTCCCTTGTACATTCACAATACATTAATTTCTTATTACCCGTTAGATATTATGGAAAATAAAATTTATATCTAGTGTTACCAAGCCTTTGACTAGAGTAAAATAAGCGCCAAATTGAAAATTCCCAATTTAGGAAAACAGAAAAAGCATTTATATGTGTGTGCAAGTTTTAGTATTTGCAACATCCAAAACCCTCATCAATGGGCTCCGCCTCAGCCATGGCCTCCGCCCTCCCCCTCCTCCTCTCTCTCCCCCTCCTCTACTTCTTCCTCGCCCCTCGCTTCCTCTCCCCCCGCCAAATCCCCATCCCTCCCTCCGACGAGCTCCACGACTTCTCCCTCTTCCACAAGGCCATCGCCATGGACTCCGCCAATTTCTCCCGCCGCCTCCCCGCCGCCAGATCGCACCTCTCCGCCGGCCTCCGCCGCCCTAAAATCGCCTTCCTCTTCCTCACCAACTCCAACCTCCACTTCGCCCCCCTCTGGGACCGCTTCTTCTCCAATGCCACTCAACCACTACAACATCTACATCCACGCCGACCCCTCACTCAAAATCAAAATCCTCCGCGGCGTCTTCCGCGGCCGCCTCATCCCCGCCAAGCGCACCCAGCGCTCCTCCGCCACCCTCATCTCCGCCGCCCGCCGCCTCCTCGCCACCGCCATGATCGACGATCCCGCCAACGCCTATTTCGCCCTAATTTCGCAGCACTGCATCCCCCTCCGCTCCTTCAACTACCTCCACACCTTCCTCTTCGATCTCTCCCGCCTCTCCCCAGATCTCGAATTCCCCAGCTACATCGAGATCCTCGACAAGGAGTCCCATCTGTGGGATCGCTACAACGCCAGGGGCAGAAACATCATGCCTCCCGAGGTGCATTTCGACCAATTCCGAGTCGGATCGCAATTCTTCGTGCTCGCGCGGAAGCACGCGCTGATGGTCATCAAGGACAGGAAGCTATGGCGGAAATTCAAGCTCCCCTGCATCAATGTCCAGTCGTGCTATCCCGAAGAGCATTATTTCCCCACAATGCTGTCGATGCAGGATCCCAGCGGCTGCAGCCATTACACTCTAACTAGGGTTAATTGGACCGGTACCGTGAATGGCCACCCCCACACCTACCACCCCCCTGAAATCTCGCCGCAGCTCATCCATCGCCTCAGAGAATCCAATTCCACTTATTCCTACATGTTCGCCAGGAAATTCTCGCCGGATTGCTTGAATCCGTTGATGGAGATGGCGGATTCGGTTATCCTCAACGACTGATCTTTCGCTCTAGTAAGTCGCTAAATTAGGGATTAACTGATTCATTTGCTAACTAATTTTGTTACTCCACATGTTATTCGTTTACCGAGTCTTGTGCAAGGAAATTAGTCTAATTTTACATTCAAAATCTTATCTTTTTGAAATTTGAGAGATGGTATAAAGTGATGGCCATATTTTTTGGTGGGATTATTAGTGTGTGATACTGAGAAAGGATGATGGGAATCCAATGGCCTTTGTCCCAACTCTGTCTACAGTGATATAGTCATGTGAACTACAGTAGTACTACTTTGTCATGTGCTATATCTTCTATTGAATTACCGATTTACCCTTTCACTCTACACTGGTGCTGCAACATGTTTGTTCCCTATTGAGGGAGAGGATATTGTAAATCTTTAGTTGATGTAATGGAGATTATGATGTTTACCCCAACATGTTATTTTCTTCTTGGTTGAACACTTGTCACCAACTTAGTAATGTTTATAATCTTGAAAAATCTCATTTCCCTAAAGAATATTTTGATGAGGATGCAGCCCTGTCTGATCCACAGTAGTATAAATTAATCTGCCATTGTTTTATTAATATGTGCAGATGAGAAAAAGGCAGAGTCTTTTGAGGCTGTGAAACGTGAGGATGTGGAGTGACCACGTGGGATTAGGGTTTCTGAGTGGCTATGAAAATAAAATGCCCTCAACCTTAGCAACCCACAAGTGAGAGTCCATCTGCAGCAATCCAAGAGGGCCAAAGTTTAAAATATCTGGGAACCAAACTATGTTGGTAGTGGTGGTTGAATGTTTTGAATTTCAATACCAAATTTAAAAATGAAAAGGAAAAGAAAAAGAAAAAATGGGATAGATTTGTTTGTGATTAGGACAATTTGGTCTTTTTGTTGTTCGTTATTGTACATATGTATGAGGTGTTCATTCTCATAGATCCTTGGCTTTGCATCTAAAGAGATGTAAAATTGTCAACTCTGCTGCCCCTTTTTAGGGAATTCAATGCAATTGTAAATTGCAAATACTATGAATTTCCTTTTTGAATTGAACCCTTTTTGTGTGTTCTTGAAATTCTTCTTCCTTCTATAACTTTTGACAATCCATTGCTTTGGGATTGGATTATCCTTTGCCTTTGGAGTTTCCCATTGGGTGCTTTAAAATGACTTTACTTTGAGAGTAACGACAAAATATGTTTGGGGAAGAAGTATTTGTATTTCATAAATGATGCATTGCAAATTGCAATTGCATCTCACTTATCAGGTTTAGTATTTCTCCTACTTGAGAAAAATGACCACTTCAAACATTTGCCTTCCACAGACTATAAATGCTATGTACTTAATTAAAGTTGAAAATCTAAAATTTTTGATGCGGTAATATTATGTGACAACGATCTCCCAAGTCCCTAAACACCTTTAACAAGTGTAAACTTTTTTAAACGGGACAAGTTTTCACAATGTCATAATTTCCGACGAATACATTAACATCACCATCACATTTCACAATCGTAATAATTTTTTTCCTTATTGAAGTTTCATCTGATTAAAAATGCTAAATATAGAGAGAGACATAAAATACAATGTCACAACCAAACCAACCAAGTGTCTTATACGTGCCTTATTATATTGCAATATTCCAAACATGAAACTATCAAAACATCACAATAACTATACCAATTATGCCACCCAGCAATGAATTAAACCAACCATTCCACAACATACAAAAAATTGAGTTGCACTTTCTTTCTCTTTTGAGGGAAAAAACAAGTTTAGAAGCCACCGACAAATACGCTATAACTATGGGACCATTATGTAAATAATTTTGTAATAAGTTAAAACAAAATTGAAAAGAAGAGAAAGAGATTAGTTGATGAACAATCCACCAAACCAGACACAAACCAAGGTAGAAGATATAAAATAATTAAGGGGATGGAAAAGATTGTTTGGATTTGTAATCAAAGGGCTATGATTGATTTTAAGGGCGTTGAATAAGTATGGTATTATTAGTTGGGATGTTGATATCTACCTTAACTAGAGTCTTCAACAAGTGTACATTAAAAACCCCGCCACCGGCTGGGAGACTTTCGGCCTTAATCCGCAAATCCGGTTGAGCAGGATTAGTCGGATTCCGCCAAAAGCGGATTCGGTACACCCGTGGTATAAAACAAAAATCATTTCCGAGGTTTTGTCCGTTTCTTATGCTTTAAAATTGGATTACTGTATGTAATAAAGTCACATTTATATTTATTTTCGATTTATAATAGTAATACTAAAATCTTCAAAACTTGATACAAAAATATTCATGACTTTTACCATGTGATTTTTTTTTTTAAATGTCTATTTATGGTCAAATTAAGCCTATGGAAGTGGAAATTAAATAACATGGACTAGAATCAGTCCACCATCTTAAATCACTATGCACCACACAAACTTCGATATAGGTTAGTAGTTCTTTTTTCAGCTAAATAGCTTTACTATCTAATGGGCTTGAATAAAGTAACTTCAGTTTTCGTGGGCCTCTCTTAAAAAGCCCTAATTACAATTAAAATAACCTACACAAAAATTGTTTAAAAAACTAACTAAAAATTTATAGTAATTATTATATGTCTATTTGATGTGACTTCTTAAGAGTGTTTTATGTCTTCAATTTTTTTAGTGCATTCCAAAAAATGTCATCATGTTTCATAAAATATTCTCAATTTCAACATTTTTCATAAAATGTTCATGGTAATGACTAATGACGAGACGAAAAAAAATACTCATCTTGCTATAGTGTGAAACCGACTAAGAGTCACATTTTTTTATTTGAGTCCATCCCTACTAAGAGTCATACTTAATTTTTATCATAAATAGTAAGTAGATCTCACGTTCCACTAACGCTCTTCACTCACATTTTATTATAACACCAATATAAAAAAATAGGTCCTACATTTCACTAACTTTTCTTTATATTTCTTAAAATTCGCATCCGGTCAAAGTGTGATTCTTAATGGAAGATAGAGGGAGGATGATATTATAAGAAATAAGAAAAGGGAAAGTTGATTGAGTTGAGAGAAGTGATAGGGTGCTATACCGCTACTCCCTCCGTCCCGCTTTAGCAGTCCCATTGACTTTTCTGCCTTCTTTTTATAAAAATGATAAAAAATAGTTAAAAAAGAGAAATGGTAAATTAAGAGAGAGAATAATATAGAGAAGAGTCTTATCTACATTATTGTCTCTCTTACTTTACCATTTCCCTACTTTAACTATTTTTTATCATTTTTACAAAAAGAGGGCAGAAAAGTCAATGGGACTGCTAAAGCGGGATGGAGGAGTATTAATTTTCAAAAACGTTAAAAATATTTTCACTTGGAAACGACCTAAAGTCAGAATTTTGAGGATCAAAAGCCATCTCTATTCTCTATAGATTTGGATTTGTACACAAAAATGAAGGATCCGAATTTGCTACACAAAAAAATGCGTAAACAAAAAGCTTTTTTCCAAAAAATATTGTTGATGACATACTAATGATGCAACTTGCAAGGAAAATGGAAACCGCTCAATTTAATTGAATATACCATCCATTATACTGGTCCATAGTTATTTTTCATCTATGCCGGTGAAAAGATTAGTCAAATCCATATAACCTCATTAAATTTTCATTACAAAGCCAGTATGTTGGTCCATAGTTATTTTTCATCCATGCCGATGAAATGATTAGTCAAATCCATATAACCTCATTAAATTTTCATTACAAGGAGTGTATGCTGGTCCATAGTTATTTTTCATCCATGCCGGTGAAATGATTAGTCAAATCCATATAACCTCATTAAATTTTCATTACAAGGAGTGTATGCTGGTCCATAGTTATTTTTCACCCATGCCGGTGAAATGATTAGTCAAATCCATATAATCTCATTAAATTTTTATTACAAGGTCAGTTAATTCAACTAAATGTACTTTACAAAATCTAGAGGAAAAGTAGAGCAGGATGTTCATAAAAATTTATAAACAGACAGAAACAATATGAACATTCCATACCTAATTAACCATTTTGCAGTATTCTTTTCACATTTCCACCAAAATTGTCTTGCCTCTAATATATTCCAAAATAAGTAAGCATACCAACAATCCATATCACTGTTATAACCTCATTTTGGCCTCGGTGTATCCTATAAACTTCTTGCTTGATCAACTTAGTGGCTACCATTTGCCAAGGAATTTTCACTACTTCTCTATTCAATAAACATCCAGTACAACCTCCTTAAATTTTGGAAACTAAGCATCAGTTTGAAAAACTTCAATCATCAATCTTGATGCTACTTCTTCACATACATAAGAGCACTCACAATGGATAGGCCATCTCAAGAGTCTATCTTTTTTCCTATTTCCACGTCAGTATTTTACTCACAAAACCTATCTCCCTGCAGTGGAAGGGCATATCTTAGAGTTATCTAACTTCTCATTTCATTTATATTTCATTTTTAATTATTGATATCAAATAACACGAGATAAATGATCAATAAAAGACAAATAAATTATAAAAAACATACTTAATTTTTTTTTTAAAAACATCCTAGATTTTTTTAAAAAAAATACAGATGAATACAAACTAAAAAACACATATAAAAGTCTAGAAGACAATGACTCAAGCGTCATCATTGTTGTAATCCTGACCCAATTTTCTCTTCATCTTGGTCATTGTTATCCAAATGTTTGTCTTAAATTCTTACTCCGATCTTTTGTTTCTTCTTGGTACAGCTTGTAGAACTTGAAAAAGAATGAGGTATGGAGGTATATATACATAGGGTTAAAAATAAGTATTGTATTAGAAAAAAATTTGCATGATAGGACCGATTATCGGCCCTATCTCCACAATTTTGGTGGGGGGGTGGGGGGATTGATGATCGGCCAAGGTCGACATCTCAGCCAATTGGGGTGAAGGGCAAGGGCTCGGTGACCGGCCCCCATTGTGAGTGCTCTCTCTAAGAAGTTAATGATCTATAATTTTTAATTGTCAATGATTTGATCAAAATCAAAGATGTCTGGATGATAATTTGCTAAAATTTGATCCAAGATAAAAAAAAAAAAAAGAAAAAAAGACTACAGTCCAATTTTGGTCTCTTACATTTGTCCAAAAAATTTTTTGGGTCTCATACATTAAGTTTGTGATCTTTTGGTCCCTAACATATTGTTTTGGTCCAAAATAACCATTTTTTGTTAGTTAACAGTCAAAATGTTTGACCAATTTAATAACTTAATTATAATTTAGGATTAAAGTCCAATTTTGGTCACCTACATTTTCCATAAAATTCTTTTTTGGTCTCATAAATTAAGTTTGTGACCTTGTTTGAGACCAAAAGATACCAAACCAATATATTAGGGACCAAAAGGTCACAAACTTAATGTATGAGACCAAAAAGAATTTTAGGGCAAATGTAAGAGACCAAAATTAGACTTTAGTCTAAAAAAAATATGTCATGAGAAGTTGACACTATCGATAATAAAAGAGTGTAGTGAAATAAAAAAAACAAATCTCCTCTTTCTTCCAAAATTAAAACCCTCCATTCTTCCAAAATTTTCTAAGTCTGAAAAACACGAAACGTCACTCTCTTTTCTATCTTCTCTCGCGCTCCTCTCCTAAGAACCCTAGCTCTGATTCCGACCAAGAAGCCCGATTCCGACCGATTATTGTTAGTTGTCATGAGTTGGATTACGCCCAACTCGCTGTTTCGTCACGCCGGCGTTCTCGGTGAAGTGATCGGTGAAGTGAAACACACATACTCGAGAAAGAAGAAGACGACAGAAGGACGTCGCCTGACGAACACGGAGCGTCGGCTTCGTCGGATGTTGTGGGTTCAAACCCTAGTTCTTCTTCTCCTCCGGTTCCAGAAGTCCGTTGTTCTCCGATTCTAGAAGTTGAAGACGACGAGGAAGCAAGTCGAAACAGAACCCTAGTCCTTCAGTGGACGACAATATTTTTTTGTGGATGTAACTGTGGTTGTTTTTTAGCGTGTATCGGGTGTAAATGGCTTATGACAATAGGACTCTATTGTTTTTGATGCAGTACCCTATGCCTATGGTTTTTTGATCGTGTAAATGTTCAGGACCAATTCGAAGTAAAAAATGAATATGAAGGACCACTTTGTATTGTATTTTGTTGTCCATTTATTGGTTCAATTTGTTGTCAGTTTATTGACATAGTCGACGAAGAAACAATCACATACGAAGAAGCAATCGCATAACGTTAGAAACCAATATCATTTACAAAATTTTGTACCTGTAAGTCTGCAATTGGTGTGCGTAAATGTAGGACCAAATGGAAGTAAAAAATTTATATGAAGGACTACTTTGTCTTATATTTTAGGATTGTCCAATTAGGGCTTACTGGCGATTTTTCTAAGAAGATTATGAACGATTCACTTCAAAATTCAAATTCGAACAACAGTGTTACAACAACAACAAATTCAAATTACTTATCCACTTCAAAATTCAAATACGATTCACTTTGCAAACACTACATCAAATTACTTGAATATACACAAAAGTGTTGCAATTCAAAGCCAGCTCCTCAAAATCGGCACCATCGACTGAGGTTGACGAAGAAGAGGCCCGAGCTTCGACATCACGATTTGGCTCGCACCACTTGAAGAAACGACATTCCTTCCTCTCACATACGAAGTAAAGCTTCCCTCTCGATGGTTTGCCTTGTTAAGTGACAATGCGGAGCACCGTCGTCTTCTTACAATAGCAGAAAGCGTAGCTAAATCAGAGGTCTTTGAAGTCACTAGTGCGGTCGCGATCGTTGTTGACGTCGACGGAGTTCCGGCTAAAACGTCGAACGACCCATGTTCGAAGGTGTTTGGTTGTTGCAGAGATGGAGAAAAAGAATTAGGGTTCTTGGGGAGGAAGAAGAAGAAGGGGCGGGAGAAAAGGGGGGGGAGGGAAGAAATTTGAATGAATTGAGTGTTGGATTTTGTGTTTAATATTAGAGTATTTTCACTATTTTCATTTTGGATTTAAAAATGTAAAATCTGAAAATTAAAAAATAAATTCAATTTGCTACCGTAATTAAAATAAGCTAATCGGATCAAATTTTTGCTAATTGACTGTTGACCGTCGAGAATTGACGGAACAGTAAAAAAAGACCTATGCGAGAGCTTTTTCATATGTCTTGGACTTACTTTTTAATAAATGAATGCTATAGACCAAAATTATAAATCTGATTATATGTTAAGGACCAAAAGAGGATTATACTCGTCATAATAGAAAAAAAAAAAAGAAATCAAAAATTGAGGAGATATTGGAGCAGGGTCATAATAATAGTGCTAACCAAACATAGACAAAGTCGAGGTTTTAGTGGTGGCGTCAGCGGTGACGATTTACATTTGAGAGAGCCTCCTTCCACCGTGCCGCTGCCACCGCCAAAGCTCGCTGACTGCACCCTATTTCTACGCCCCGCCGCCCTTGTTCTCCGCATATTCAGTTTCAATCAACATGCCCAAGGGAGACAAAAGCGTCCTCGGACGCGCTCTTGTGAAGCACCACAATCAGATGATACAGCAGACCAAGGAGAAAGGCAAGTTGTACCGTAGCCAGCACAAGAAGGTTCTCGAGTCCGTCACGGAGGTCAGCGACATCGAAGCCGTCATTGAGCAGGCCGACGACGCCCACCGCCTCTACTCCTCTCTCAATCCCGCCCAATTTCCCATCAATTTGTGAGATTTCTGTTTAGTTTTTGTTTGGCTTCTTTTATTCTTTCCTCTACTTCCCAAGTATTTCGAGGGGTTTTGGTTTCGCTGTTTACATGCGATTTAATTCTGTCGAGTAGCTACTGATCGTGCTTGTTTGAATTGTTACCTATGGAGAGGACATGATCACGTTTTTTGTGAGAAGAACTTAACGGTTAATTAGTAGTTGCATTGTTGTAATTTAATCCAGCAAATGAAACTCACACAAGACAATTTAGCTCAAGAATGTAGCTTGAGATGTTCTACCCTTATCCCAGAAACTCAACCGAGAATGCCGCTAACAATTTCCTCTCCCGCTCGTGTATAAAACCCTCTTTCACTTGATGGATACAATACATAATATCTCTCAGCTCTCGAAGGATATATCAGCCGCTGATTGAGAATAAGAGCCTCTATATATATACTTCATTTACTCAAATATAACCCCCTTAACAGCTTCAACAAGCTCTCGACTTGACAATTATATGCGCCTTTTGCTTATTCCTGCGTTAGCTGGATGCGTTAATTTTTATGCATATAACTTATTCGAGTCACTAATAGTGGCAAAATTATTATTGTAGAATTTTTCTTTTCTTTTCCTCTTCTCTTCTATGTTTGTGTTTTTTAATTAGGCTTGTGGGTATTTTATGTATTCTTTCAGGGATTCCGCTTCCAGCACAATTGATATGACGCCGGAAGAAAGAAGAGAACAACAGAAGAAGGAGGAAGCTTTGCATGCCAGTAGCCTCCGTATTCCTCGAAGGTATGATTTGCTCTGCTATCTAAATTTTGTTTTGTTGTCCTTTGTTTGTACAGGGTTTAATGCAAAAATGTCTTATCTAGGCCGCCATGGAATTCTAAAATGTCCGTTGAAGAGCTTGACGATAATGAAAAACGAGCATTTCTAGAGTGGCGCCGCAATCTTGCAAGGTCAGCAATTATGAAATAATAGCACAAATAGGAGTTGTGCAGTGTATTCACGATCACTTCTGTTAATATTTTATTGTGTTTGCAGTTTCTTTTTATTCCTTCATATGTTTTAGTTGAGATAGTTGATTTTTTGTAAAGTTAATCATACATATGCAGCATGCCCCACTTATTACGTGTAGACATTTACAGGGGTGGTTGATACTTCATGGCTCTAAGCCTCTTGACTTTCTCTGACTCAACCTCACAATCTTCAAATTTGACCTTTTTAAAAAAAAAAATATAATACATCGGCATGGCCCGCTTCTACATAATATAGATAGCTTTTTGTGGTAGAATTTCAGTCTTCAAATGTGCATGGGTTCTCAGCCTTCAGGGTTTGTCAAATTAATATGTTATTTAGTTTATTTTATTTTCTAAAAGTTGTACTCTTTTCATGTCAGGCTCGAGGAGAATGAAAATCTAGTTCTTACTCCATTTGAGAAAAATCTGGATATTTGGAGACAGCTTTGGAGAGTGCTTGAACGCAGTGATCTGGTGAGATAGTATATTCCAAAAAGTGGCTCTTTTCTGAACTTTTTAAAGCATTAAGTTGCCTTAATATGCCATTTAATTGTATCAAACATAGATACTCTGCCAAGTGCTTCGGAATGTGAGGAGTTGCACGATATTCTGAAGATTATTGTGATTTGTGATAGAAGACTTTGAGGACTTTATTCTGATCACTGATTACCGATTTCAAGCATTTATTTCTTCACGATTCTTTAAAAAAAATCTTTCTTCACAATTCTTTGAAAAAAAGTAGCAACGACAATGTTAACTGGGAACGATGCATTAATGCATTTTGAATGTGTCCTAAATGGCTAAATCAATAGGCATAAAGCATTGAACTCAAAAGAGAATGTGTCATAGTTTCTAGTATATGATTTTCTATTGCTCCGCAGATGTTTTTCTTATGTCTAGGGATTTTATGGTGATAAATGCCTACGGTGATGTTTAACCTAACAAAGATGTCTAGATATCTAGGCAAAAGTGAATTATCCTCGTAGAATCAGAAAAGTAACTGTTTATTTCTCTTGCTTTTGTGAATGTTCACCTGTTGATTTGTATCATGCTGATAATTCCTGCCGAGTGCTGACCCTTCTTCAATTGTTTGTTCTTGAAGATAGTGATGGTTGTTGATGCAAGGGACCCACTCTTCTACCGTTGCCCTGATCTAGAGGTAATACTGGAAGTTAGATAAAATTAAATGTTTGGTTTCTTCTCTTCAATTCTAGTAACTTATGTAATTTCTATTGGATGTCATCCACATTAAAAAAAGTGTTGAATTGAATAGGCACCGGCTTTAGCTGCTAATCAAGAACTGTTTCAAACCGATGCACCTCTTATTATCTTCCGATATTTTTAAAAGCTCACTACCAAGTTAAGCATTTTACGTACCAATATTTTGACTAATTGTTCTAACCTGTCATGGATGTTACCAAACTATAGGCATATGCACGAGAAATTGATGAACACACAAAGACTCTACTCCTTGTGAACAAGGCAGATCTTCTGCCGTTCTCTGTTAGGTTGGTATTGTTACAGTGCTTCTGTTGATTTCCTGAATTGTCCACTCTTTAGTCCTTTGAAGAATTGTTACATGAATTTTGTGCAGGGAACAATGGGCTAATTACTTTCATGAACATGGCATTCTCTTTCTTTTTTGGTCAGCTAAAGCTGCCACTGCTGCTTTAGAGGGGAAGGAGTTCAGTCTGTCTATTGGTACTCAGCAAGACTTAGCTGATGCTGGAACAAAAGTATATGGCAGAGATGAGCTACTTGCCCGGCTGCAAGCTGAAGCTGAAAAGATTGTCTCATTGAAAAGCCAATCGAAGTCCATTGACTCGGGCTCGTCAGGTGTGCATTGTGATGATAAAAGTGTTTCTGGGCTCGCACCACATCGAAATGTAGTTGTGGGATTTGTTGGATATCCCAACGTAGGAAAGAGTTCCACAATCAATGCTTTGGTGGGAGAGAAGAGGACTGGTGTAACTTCGACTCCTGGGAAGACCAAACATTTCCAGACATTGATAATATCCGAGAAACTTACTCTCTGTGATTGCCCTGGACTGGTGTTTCCATCCTTCACTAGTTCAAGATATGAGATGATTGCATCTGGGGTCTTGCCTATTGATCGCTTGACAGAGCACCGCGCGGCTGTGCAGGTGGTTGCAGATCGAGTGCCAAGATCCGTTATTGAGAGTGTCTACAAAATCAAATTGCCAAAACCCAAGCCGTACGAATCACAATCACGGCCCCCTTTGGCAGCAGAGCTTTTGAGATCATATTGTGCCTCTCGTGGGTACGTAGCCTCGAGTGGACTACCAGATGAGACCAAAGCTACACGCCAAATATTGAAGGATTACATTGATGCGAAGCTTCCGCACTATGAAATGCCACCAGACTTTTCAAATGATGAAGTTGGTGCAGACGAATGCAGCTCTCCACATGAATCAGACATTTCTGACGATGAAGACCCTCCAATTGCCACAGACGAACCTGCCATCGGTCTGGAGCACGTGCTGAGCGATCTAAATTCTTTCGACATTGACAATGGATTAGCCTCTGCCAAGACTGCTGTTAAGAAAAGGGCAAGTAAACCTCATAAACAGCATAAGAAGCCCCAAAGAACGAAGGACAGGACGTGGAGGGTAAAAGACAATGACGGGGATGGGATGGCAGTAGTCAGGGTTGTCCAAAAGAGCCCTGTGATTGCTTAAAAGGGTCCGTCTTCTACCTCATTATTCTTTACTAAATTTTGACTTTGTTTTGTGTGGGATGTATTAACTCACTTTTCTAGAGGGCCTCTGGTTTCTTAGGACAAAAAATTAGATCATGTAGAGACAGACATGATTGAAAACATGTTTATTGATGATGTATTCCGAAATCCGAAGTATTGATTTATAGGATTTACTTATTTGTGGGAAATAAAAATCTTCTTGTAGTATATATTAATGTCTTCTCTGTATATGTAGTGTCATGATCTCTAGGTCAGATTGTGGAAAAAATTGGCCTGTTCTACAGAAAATTAGAGCATGAAAAATTGAGGAAGATCTAGTCTTATGAAATTAGGGAAAAGCATCCTAACATGAGTGCTGAAGTAGAGAGAGAATCGAGATGGAAGATTTAGCTTCAATCGTCCTTAATTGATGAAACTTTAATCTTGATGCTATCAGTTAGCTCCAATCTCTCTTTCCTAATACTCCTACTAGTTAT
Organism: Salvia hispanica; assembly: GCF_023119035.1. Classification (NCBI taxonomy): domain Eukaryota; kingdom Viridiplantae; phylum Streptophyta; class Magnoliopsida; order Lamiales; family Lamiaceae; genus Salvia; species Salvia hispanica. Next base: position 49,554,612 of record NC_062968.1, read on the forward strand.
ATTTTTGATTTTGGTATGTCCAAAAAAATCAATCCTCTTTTATTCTTGATGAGAACGTGACTCGTTCTCTATTAATAAAACTTTAACAATTTTTTTTTCTCTTTCATTCCCATTTTATCAAATTTGCATTAAACTTTGCGTCTACTATTATTTAGATTATTATATTATAGATTATTAAATTATTAATAGCAGGTGTAGGAAGTTTTTAGAAAGAGTTTGGAATTTGGTTGCATATAGTTATAAATGTACCGTATGATTCGGAATTCCGTTACATGTCGATAGATGAATGAGATCACTGGACTTTCGTAGTTTCCTATAAATTATTTGTATTGACTTGGTTGGAAGCACTATTTTGATTTTTCGAATAGTAGGAGTAGTACTATGTAGATAGTCAAAGTATTAGAATATTCTACATATAGCTAGAAAAATCAAATTTCAGCAGCGGTATCAAAAGCCAAAAGGTATCTTTGACCAACAACACACAAAGAACAAAGTTGCAAACAATATTCTAAAATTTCCACTTAGTTACTTTATCAGTGCATAATTCAACTTTTCGGATCGATTTGATCATTGGTAGAATTGAAAACTATAGCATATATATACAATACAAAATATTGAAATTTAATGAATGGTAAATAAATAAAAAATTATAGTAGAACACAAATTTTTTCTCAAAATATTTTAACTAAACGTTTCAAATTTGAAGATTCGTGCAACTCAAGTCAATTAAACTGAACTACACATTGGACAATGCACTAATTCACAGCTAAAACTGATCAACCCTTAATCCGATCCGATTTATAAAACACTAGTTCTAGTTGCATTGTAGTAGTACTTCCTCTATTCCGCAGTAGTAGAGTCATTTTTCTATTTCGGAACGTTACATTATAGTAGGGTCATTTCCCTCTTTAGCAAAAGGTAAAACTTTTTCCCTCACTTACTTTATTCTTTTTTTTATTTTATTCTCTCTACTTTTCCCTCTATCCTACTTTTATTACTCTCTTTACTTAATATGTTTAATCTCCGTACTGAAAAGGAGTAACTCTACTCCTATGAAACAGAAGCAGTATATCATTTTTGTCATCCCCTGCATCGAATGCATGCGTATGTAGGAGGGATAGTTCATCTGGGCACTCAAAAATTTGTTTTTGTTTATTTAATGGTTTTAAATTATAGGACCATTTTTATTCTTTTGCTAGGTAAAATGACTCGAGCAAAGGACAAATGACTTGCAAAATCAAGAGTGGTTTAAAACCATGTTTGACTGCATGAATTCTAGGTTCTTGTGTTTTTAGAGATTTTTGGATAGGGTCGCTAATATGGACTAATTTAGTTTCAGAATGTGAGAATTGTTTTTAAAAAAAAATCACAAAGCCTCGTGAAAATCTTGTTAAATTCATCATGAGCTTTGAGCATACATTGGAACACTGACATGGCTATTGAGAATCATGTACTACTATCTAATAACTTTCCATTTTATGTATTAAAATTATCAATACAATGATATAATTTTATCAATACAACATGTAAATTTAAATATCAAGACAACGACATAAGTATATAACACAAGAAAGTTGATAAAGTTATGTCTTTGTATTGATATTTTTAACATACAAAATTGAAATTAGTTATTAGTTATTACTGTAAATTAGTTAGTATTTGATCACACTCCAACACATACCATATAACAAGAGATACATGACTCATGTTTTCACAATTATACTAATGAACTCGTGAAAAATGACGGTTCCAAAATATATACACCATAAAGGATACGTACGGAAAATCATAGATTGTGATGTATCTAGTTAGTTATACATTCATTTTGACTTGTTCATGGGTGATGGTTACCATAACCCATAATCCTACGTCTTAGATAGTACTCCCTCCATCTCATTGCAAGTGATCAACTTTTCATTTTGGATTGTCCCACTGATTGATTTTTTTTTGGCAAAAAATAACATTTACTTTCTCATACTTTAATTCTCTCTTTATTTTTCTACTTTATTAACCATATTACTCTATTCTCTCTTCATTTAACTTAATAAATGTATTTGTCTTAAATCACATGCCGAAACGAAATTGATTACTTAAGCTGAAACGGAGGAAATAATACTTTAGATTATGTTTTATTAAATTTTAAATTAATAACATCCCATTAACTTATTTGGTAAAACTTTTATTGCGTAAAAATCGACTGAATTTATTACTATTACAATAAATAAGAATTTTGAATTAGTCATTATTCATAGTTTGGTTATGAACTTGAGCTTAAGACTAATTCAAATAAATAATTTTCAAATATTTTGAAGTGTCAAATCTTTAACAGATATATTTGGGTTTATGATTTCAACGACTAAAGTTATACTCAATTGTCTTATTACAATCGAGTTATATTCATTTTTCGATCATCTCAATAAATTAAGCCATTTTCATATAGAACAAATTTTAACACACTTAAAGCCATTAAAAGGCTCCTAAAATGGGTGTTTTGTTAACTTACATAACTAGTTAAAACGCGTAGGTGCGTGTTTAAAAACGCTTTAGCCTATGCGGTTTATACTTATTGAGTACACGAGCAAATAAACCATATCTGCTTGGTTGTATGGTTGGCTACAGAGATAGCCTGAAAAATGCTTGTATTTACCCTGGTGTAGGCTAAGAGCATCCGCAATGGTCGGCTAGCGACCGGCTAGCCGATTCTTCGCGCTGGCCGGTCGGCTAGCCGAACCATTGTAGGCGGCCAGCGGTATACCGGCCAGCCGATCGGCGTGGGCTGGCCGATTGGTGGGCGCTCGCCAATCGGCTAGCCGCCATTGTGGCTGCCCGATCGGCCAGCCGATCGGCCAGCGCCGATTTTTGTATTTTTTTTTTTTTTTACAAACCTATATAAACGCGATTTTCGTTTCATTTTCATGTGCACCACTTGTTTTAACGAGTTTTCTCTCTCTAACTTTCTCGTACAAGAGCATCATCGCGCGATGAGTAACGCGGGTGGTAGCGGTGGTGGTAGTGGTGGGGATGCCGAGGAGTACGAACGGAGGATCGCAGCTTGGCCTACGGAGGCGCGGCAGACATGTGAGATGAGTACCTCCACATCGGTGAGTCGACGGCCCTGAATGTCTGAAGGAGTTCTGTGGGGGCGTGATAAGCGTTTTCGGTGAGCAGTACCTTCGAAGCCCTACTCCCGAAGATTGTCGAATTTGATGCAGATGCACGGGGAGAAGCATGGGTTCCCGGGGATGTTAGGCAAGCATAGATTGTATGCATTGGGAGTGGAAGAACTGTCCGACTGCCTGGAAGGGGGCCTACACGACCGGCTACAAGTCAAAGAATCCGACGATAATCCTCGAGGCCGTAGCTGATTACCGGCTGTGGATCTGGCATGCGTATTTTGGGGTAGCCGGGTCGAACAACGACATCAACGTCCCGAACTCGTCTCCCCTCTTCAACGAAGTGCCAGGGCGTCGGTCCAGCCGCCTCATTTGTGGCCAACGGCAACCGGCATGATATGGGCTACTACTTGGCGGATGGGATATACCCTCGGTGGCCGGTCTTTGTGAAGACGATCAGACAAACAAGTGATGAAAAGAAGGCCTACTTTGCGGAACGACAGGAGTCGGCGCGCAAGGACGTGGAGCGCGCATTTGGTGTGCTCCAGTCTCGATGGGCGGCAATTAAGGGTCCAACGCGTTTGTGGGATGTCGGATGCGTTTCCGAGATAATGTACGCCTGCATTATCCTGCACAACATGATCGTCGAAGACGAAGGCGTACAACCGACTAGTTGGGTCAATGACGATGAAGCCGGTCCAAGCCACGGAACGGTCACCCCTAGTGTACGACGTGGGGTACCTCTCGATGAAGCCGGCCGCCTCAAGGAATTTGCCAACATGCGCCAAGTGGATGCTCATATTCAACTCCAAAAGGATATAATTGAAGAGTTGTGGGCACGGAGGATTGCACGGCGATAGTTTTTTTTCTTTATTATGTACCTTCTTAAATGTAAATTTTTTTTATCTATGTAACTTTTTTAAATGCAATTAATGAATTTTCCCGTATATGTGTCGTAAATTTAATTCCGTAATTTAATCGTAATTTTAATTCCGTAAATGTAGTATATTTTGAATTATTTTTATTGCGGCTGGCCTATGGCTGGCCTAAATCTGATGTGGCAAGTGGATTTTTTAGTGTTGCTGACGTGGCAGGGGAGAGAATGGCTGGCCTATTGTTGGCCTAAGCACCATTGCGGATGCTCTAAGAGCGTATTTAAAACATAGTCACACTTGATTTCTCTCACTTAATTTTTTTTCAATTGTTTATTTTATTTACTTTTATACTTTATTTTTTGATTCAATTTTACTTAATTTCCACACTCATAAGAAATGCGATGAGACAGATGAGTATGACAGAAATTGGATTAAATCATAACAAATGAAATAAAACTCAATTCCCTGGAAGCAATCTTCATGCCAAAGGGCCGTATTCTGTTTCCCAGATTAAAATTGGATCAAAACTAGACAAATGAAATTAAACTCAATTTCGTGGCTGCATTTTTCATGCCAAAGTGACGTACTACTATTATTTTTGTATCTTAATAACAGTGTAAGTATTTTGTCGAAAGCATATGAATACACAGTGTTGTAGTTGTAGGCCTCGTTTGAGTGAAGGTTGTACCGAAATTCGAAGTTACCAAGTTGGGCATTCCGAAGATGTCGTTATTCCGCCGTCGCAGTGTTTAGTCGGAGTGCCGTACACACATTACACGCACTTCACCCAATCATTTATACCGCCACTGTAACAAAACCCCAAACCAATTTCACTATAATTTTTCTCCTCTTTTTCTTCTTCATCTCTTTATTCCACACCAGATATTATATCTATATTTTTTTGTAGAAAAACAAAAGAGAGAGAGAGACTCGATTGGGTTTGACATACACAGAAGTGCGCGTTTGCATTGCCTCCTCTCCAACTGAATTCCTCATCACGCCTTCCTGGATACATAGATTTTTTTTCTGGGCCAAGATTTTCAAGGATCGGAGCTAGGGCTTGCTTTTCTCTTCTGGCAGAATGAAGATTGAAAATACGAATCGCTGAGGATTTAGCTCCGATCTTAGTGTAAAGCTTTGAAATTTAGGGTTTTAAGTTATAAATGGACGTGGATGCGGCTATGGCTACAGAGCCCGATCACGATCCATCAGAGCAGCCCGCCACGGCTAATGGTGGGGACCACACAACCGAATCCGATTCCTCGTCGTCTCATCAGCTGCAGCAGCAGAGTAGTAACAGCGATGAAGCTAATGATAGCAGTAATAGTGGTGGTGCCGCGGTGCCTGGCCCACGCTGTGCGCCTACTTATACTGTGGTAACCGCTATAATGGAGAAGAAGGAGGATGGTCCTGGGCCGCGGTGTGGCCATACACTGACAGCCGTACCTGCCGTTGGGGAGGAGGGGACTCCTGGATACATAGGCCCCAGACTAATTCTTTTCGGAGGAGCCACAGCACTTGAAGGGAATTCTGGCGCATCAGGAACTCCCTCGTCAGCCGGAAGTGCAGGAATTCGTATGTGCTGTTTTAATTTTGTAATGTTTTCGTTGATTTCAGATTGCACATTTCAAAGGTTTATCGGTATATCTATTTTTTTTTTGTTATATATGCTGAAAGATGGCAATTTGCGTTAATCTTGTGCTTGGTTTGATTACTGCTCATGTTTGTTTATGGTTGGAAATGGATTTCTTGACTTTGAATGTCGCTAAGACCTCCACGATAGCTGCTATAATTTCTGATGAGTGCTGTTGAAAGAATCATCTTGTAGATTTGGAGTTGAAATGTGAATTTTTGATTTGTTTATCACGGATTTTATGACAAGACCTAGCAGTGGAGGTTCGAGATCTGTAGGTTGTGTAAGTTAGTTACGCATTATCCATGTTTTTGTTGTAACAGGGAAGACACAAAGTAAGCATCAATGTGCCTGAAATTGGTTCTCCTGTTATTCTTGAATTTAAATCTATCAATGATACTGAAGCATAGCTTTTTGTTGTAGGGTTGGCTGGTGCCACTGCTGATGTACACTGTTATGATGTTTTGACGAATAAATGGTCTCGGTAAGTTTAGTTATTAAATTATCATCATGTTCTCTACTCTTCATTTCTGATTGTTACGGGCATGTTTTCTGTTACTTTGAACTTTCCATTAAAGGCTATAACTTCAAATCTTTACAGTATTACTCCAATTGGAGAACCACCCACGCCTAGGGCAGCTCATGTGGCAACTACTGTAGGTACCATGGTTGTTATCCAGGTGTGTGGACGGATGTTGTGTTTTAAAAGTCGCCTCATTTTCTTCAATTATGCATACATTCTCACATTATCATTGTTCTCCTTGCAGGGTGGGATTGGACCAGCAGGTTTGTCTGCAGAAGATCTTCATGTTTTGGACCTTACTCAACAACGGCCGAGATGGCATAGGTTAGTATTTTCTACAATTGAAGTTATGCACATATATCTGCATTTACAACTAATTCATACATTCCTTCTTTATTAGCAAATTATTTTAATCTGTGTCACCTGAACTTCCCTTTTGCTTAGGGTTGTGGTTCAAGGTCCTGGACCAGGGCCTCGCTATGGCCATGTCATGGCTTTGGTTGGTCAAAGATATCTTATGGCAATTGGCGGAAATGATGGTTAGCATTTTGGTTTCGTCCTTCTCCAATTTGTTATTTCTGTAAGAAAATAATTTTGTGTGTGTTTCTTAGGTAAACGTCCTTTAGCTGATGTATGGGCTCTGGACACTGCTGCAAAGCCTTATGAATGGCGGAAACTGGAACCAGAGGGTGAAGGTCCGCCACCTTGCATGTGAGTTTGTCACTTGTGACCCTTTAGTTCTCAATTTCTTTTCGTTCCATTCATGTTCTTTCCGTTCGTCCTTCACATTTTCTATCTAAATTAATGACGTCCTGTTTGATCTTGCTTAACACTGACTGAAGTCATTAGTTGAGTTTATTTTACTTGACTGGCTTACGTAAGAAAACAGTCCCGTTAGAGAAAAATTCTAATATCTTTCTTACCGTTTGCTTATTTGAGTAGGATATATCCAACAGGGGCCTAGTATTTCATGTTTCTACTACATTGAAGGCCTATAGCCCACAATTTTTTATTTAAACTACAAGTTAGACAACTGGTTGGTGAAATATTGGAGCTAGTGATTTTACTTTCCAGTGCGCTCAAATAGAAACCTCTTGTATCCTCTTGTGTGCCACATGTGGATCTCTCTCCTATCTAAACTGACTTATCAAAAATATTTTGTCTTGCATCTCGATTGTCCAGGTATGCTACTGCAAGTGCACGCTCTGATGGTCTTCTTCTGCTTTGTGGTGGGAGGGATGCAAGCAGTGTGGTTAGTATGGCAACCAATGAACCGAAGTGTTTGTTTCATTTTTTTACATCATGCTCTGTTCTTTATGTGGAAGCTTTAATCATAATATCATTTGCATTGTCCACTCAAATAATGTACTTGCATGCTATCTTTGACTAGTACATACTGCACAAGGTGCGAACATGTCCAGTCTGTTTTGGTTAGAACTGCCGATATCGATGCTGACAAAGTCTTGGGGGGGGGGGGCAGTAGTTCCCATTATCTCCTCACTGATGCATGAACAAGTATAATAATAGTTCGAAAACGAGTATATGACTACTCCCTCCGTCCCGGCTAAGATGACACATTGCTTAGCCAGCACGAGATTTTAGGAGTTATTGATTAAAGTGTTTAATTGGAGAGAGAAAATGTGGGTGTAAGTATTAAAGTAGAGAGATAAAGAAAGATGGATATTTTAATAAGAGTGAGAAAAAGTTGTTGAGTGTATTAATTGGAGAGAGAAAGTTTCTAAAAAAGGAAATGTGTCATCTTAGTTGGGACAAACTAAAAAGGAAAACGTGTCATCTTAAGCGGGACGGAGGGAGTAATATAATATATACAGTAGCCGTGACGAAGTCAATTACCTGAATGAATCATCGATTTGTTTGTTGTAATAATATTTTAACAAAGGTTGTTTGCAGTGAGAATGCCTCATTTCACTGGTGGTCCATTTACATTTCTACTCTTGTGCAGCCACTTTCTAGTGCATATGGCCTTGCCAAACATAGAGATGGTCGCTGGGAGTGGGCCATTGCTCCTGGTGTTTCTCCGTCTCCAAGATATCAACATGCAGCTGTAAGTTCTTTATTGTGACATTATATGTTCATATCACTTGATTTTAGCTTTCAGTTACATAAAACAAAGTTTATTGCTATTATATGTTCATATCACTTGTCTTTCATCATCTCAGTTGAAAAACTTATAGCTGTAATCTTGTAACTAGGTTTTTGTTAATGCACGCCTTCATGTATCTGGTGGGGCTCTTGGCGGTGGACGGATGGTAGAGGACTCATCAAGCATTGCTGGTACCTATTAAGTTTGCTGTTGCTATGTCTCGTCATCTACTTATATTTGAGGGGTTTTTTGGTTTTATTTAGTCCAAGCTTTTAGTTCTCAGTACTTCTACTACAGGTTGGGAAGTTGTATTGGATTTTGCATAAGTGTTTTAATCAATTTTGACCGTCTAAATGCTATTGAGATTTTGGAGTTGTAGATTAAAATTGAAAATATGTGGTTGATTGTATATTTATTCATTGACGGATCACTTTATATTTGTGGGTCTGACAGAGGTTTATGATAAATGGCTATCAACAAAATTGAAAATTGAAATAGGTGCTTGAAAAGAGAAACCTGAGTTATTCTAAACAAGGTGATGAAGTTAATATGTCAAGCATACCTTTCTTACTTACTTTTCTGTGTAGTTTTGGATACTGCTGCTGGAGTCTGGTGTGATACAAAGTCTGTTGTTACTAGTCCAAGGACTGGAAAATTCAGTGCTGATGCTGCTGGTGGGGATGCAGCGGTTGAATTGACGAGGCGATGTAGGCATGCTGCTTCTGCCGTTGGTGATTTGATCTTCATCTATGGTGGTTTGCGTGGTGGTAAGACAAGATACCTTCAGCAAAGAAATGCTATACACTATTTGCTTGACATCCTGACTTTTTATAAATTTATGCTAACTGCAATTGTTATATTATTTAATGTTTTTTGAACGTAAGGAATCAAAATTTGATAACCTGTCTATTGAGGAAGTTAACATATTTCGAGTTGGAATTTAAAGTTAAAACTGAAATTAGTACTCCTTCCGTCCCATAGAAGATGTCACACTTGTGGGACGGCACGAGATTTTAGGAGGTTTTGTTTTGTGTGTTAAATGGAGAGAGAAAATATAATTTTTATATTAATGCTAGAGGGAACTTTTTTCAAAAATAGAAATGTGACATCTTTTGTGGGACAAACTAAAAAGGAAAGTGTGACATCTATTATGGGACGGAGGGAGTATTTACTATGCTGTCAAGTTATACTATGCTTATGTTGGATGTAAATAAAGGAGATCTTTGATGATTTCACGAACTATGATGTAACTCAAGGCTGTAAATTTAAGTGTTAAGGTGCTTCTTTATTACAGTGTTGGGATTTTTATTTGCCTCCTTTGCTTTACCAGTTAAGTGGCCCCTAGATCATGAAGGTGTTCAGGAAGAAATTCTTCTATAAACTTTCAAACTGCATGTCATTCATATATAAAAATCTGTGATGGTTGGGAATGCAGTCTATGATAATAGTTGGAAATATTTGTTGCCACAGGGGTGCTGCTAGATGACTTGCTTGTTGCTGAAGACCTTGCTGCTGCAGAGACAACTAGTGCAGCTTCTCATGCTGCTGCTGCAGCAGCATCCAATATACAGCAGGGGAGGTTACAAGGTAGATATGGATTTACTGAGTACAGAAATGGGGAACCTGTGTCTGATGCTGCTGCCGATGGTGCAGTCGTGGTTGGAAATCCTGTTGCCCCTCCTGTAAATGGTGATATTTATACAGATATAAGCACAGAAAATGCAATGCTCCAAGGTTCCAGGTAAATGGTGATGATCTCATTCTGTACTTTGCCTATCTGGGTTGCTTCAAGTTCAGTGACTAACTATGGTATTCCTGGTCAGAAGATCTAGCAAAGGTGTTGAGTACTTAGTTGAGGCTGCAGCAGCAGAAGCTGAGGCTATCACTGCTGCACTAGCAGCTGCCAAAGCTCGACAAGTTAACGGAGAAGTTGAGTTGCCTGATAGAGATCGTGGGGCTGAGGCTACCCCCAGTGGGAAGCAAATATCCTCTCTGATCAAGCCTGATTCTATGTCAAATGATTCAGTCCCACCTGGAGTTCGGCTTCATCATCGAGCAGTAAGTGTCGCTATAAGGAAATTATACTTTTGACGATGTTTAGTGGTTTTTGGGTATAGGGTGGTTTAATTTGTTTATAAGCATATGCTATTGATAATTTCCAGGTGGTTGTAGCTGCGGAGACTGGTGGTGCTTTGGGTGGTATGGTGAGACAGCTTTCAATTGATCAGTTTGAAAATGAAGGCCGGCGTGTTAGCTATGGAACTCCAGAAAGTGCAACAGCAGCTAGAAAACTTTTAGATCGCCAAATGTCAATTAACAGTGTACCAAAGAAGGTATATTTTCCACAAGACATTAAAAATATACTCTGGTGTGCCATCTGGTTAATAAAAGGAATATACTGGGGATGAACTTCATATTTCTTGAACTGTCAAATGTGACAAAATATGCTAGAGATTTACATTTTTTACATTCCTAATAGTTCCCCTAAGATTTTCTTGGCCTGACATTTTACTGGTTTAACTCATTTAAGATCATGGTAGTTGTATCCTATATTCTATATTGATAAAAGAATTCTTAAAGTTGAAGATTACCTGACCAGGTGATTGCTCATCTTTTGAAACCTCGTGGTTGGAAACCTCCAGTTCGTAGACAATTTTTCTTGGATTGCAATGAGATTGCAGATCTTTGTGATAGTGCTGAAAGGATATTTGCAAGTGAACCTAGTGTTCTGCAGCTGAAGGCCCCTATTAAGATTTTTGGTGATTTGCATGGCCAATTTGGGGATCTAATGCGACTTTTCGATGAGTATGGATCACCTTCAACTGCTGGAGACATAGCGTATGTTCTTATACTTTATAAATTTTATTATGCTGCTACAGTATCTTGACTGTTCAGGTCTTGCAACATGTACTTGCATATCCTGTAAATATGCCTTGCCGATTTGGTACCCAATATCACTATTAACACTCTTCACTAATGCACAACTTCTGCTGCATGAACACATTCCCTTTGAGTTAATGTATACATGTGTGTATAGTAATGCAGCACATTTGTTTTTTGTCTGAATGCATGAATTCATGAAGCATACCCACAAAACACAGAACTTGCAAATCTTCCATCTATCAAATTTTGGTACCATTTGATACTAAGTTGTTGACTATGTAACGTCTATTATCAGATATATTGATTATCTGTTTTTGGGAGATTATGTTGATCGTGGCCAGCATAGTTTGGAAACTATAACCCTTCTTCTTGCAATGAAGGTACTAGTCAATTTGTCAACTTTCAATTGGGTTCTATCTTCTCACTTACAATTCATCTTATACATATTGACAAACTGGCTTAACAAATATATAGGTTGAGCATCCCCATCAAATTCATTTAATTCGTGGTAATCATGAAGCTGCAGATATTAATGCACTATTTGGCTTTAGGATCGAGTGCATTGAGCGTATGGTAAATCACAGCACTTTATACTGTCTTCTTTACATGGGATTAATGCATAGGCCTTCTAATGGTTTCGTGAACCAGGGTGAGAGAGATGGAATATGGACATGGCATCGGATAAACAGACTGTTCAACTGGCTTCCTCTTGCTGCTCTAATAGAGAAAAAGATCATTTGTATGCATGGTGGTATTGGGAGATCAATAAACCATATAGAACAGATTGAGAGTATTCAACGCCCAATTGCAATGGAAGCGGGATCTTTAGTTCTTATGGACTTGTTATGGTTAGTACATGCATTTGCTCATATGTTTAATGATTATTATTATAATTTCTTGATTTTGTAACATTTATGTGGATGTTTCCTTGTAGGTCTGATCCTACTGAAAATGACAGTGTAGAAGGACTGCGGCCAAATGCTAGAGGTCCTGGGTTGGTAACCTTTGGGGTACGTATCCCACAACAGTTAGTTATCTCTCTCTCGCTCTCTCTGTGCATGCACAATATATGTGTGGGTACTTTGTATTCTACTTGTGAAGAGACCTATTTCTGTTAAAAATGGTTTTAAGATCTGCAGTAGGGCCGCCTCCTATTATCTATTTTAATTCAAACAACAGTTGCAAGTGCTATAAACTTCATTAGCTTGAGATTCCCATAAGTTCAAGTTATGTTTTGATTGATCACACGAAATCAATTTTATATTAACTCTTCAGTATGTAATTATCTCGTACAAATTTTATATGTATTCAATTTTTTTCCATGATGATGATTTGTTCTAGTATAGAAAGGTACAGTGTTCATCATAGGTTCTCTGTTGTTCTATTGTTAATAAAAGTTTCTTTTTTTTCAGCCCGACCGTGTTATGGAATTTTGCAATAACAATGATCTCCAGTTAATCGTTCGAGCACATGAGTGTGTGATGGACGGATTTGAAAGATTTGCTCAGGGGCACTTAATCACACTTTTTTCAGCAACAAACTACTGTGGTATGTTCTAACTTAATACAAAGATTATGGGCTGTGTTATACGTTCTATGCAGTTGTTGGCTTGTTCTTATTGGGGTTATAATATTATCAATTCTAAAATATCTGTAGGTACTGCAAATAATGCCGGTGCAATTTTGGTTTTGGGTAGAGATTTAGTGGTTGTACCCAAACTAATCCATCCCTTGCCGCCCGCAATTTCATCTCCTGAAACTTCTCCCGAACGCCAGATAGAAGACACGTGGATGCAGGTACACTACTTTAATAATTATGCAGGCAACATGTCTTTGAAAGCATATGCATCAAGTTTGATCATCTCTCCCTCTGGAATCAGGAGCTGAATGCTAACAGACCACCGACACCAACCAGAGGCCGCCCTCAAGTTGCTAATGACCGAGGTTCTCTCGCTTGGATTTAGGTTCCACTTGCAGAATGTTTTCTTACTCTTCTTCTAAGCTCATGCTAACACCTGGGATTTCCAGTGGCTTGTACATAGCATGATCCCACCGTGCTTCTGGAATCTATTCCGCGGACTGCACACGATGACTGGAGAAGTCAGGACTGCACTTGGCTGTGATGCAGGCAAATCGGGGCTCCAGAACGACCTGCTCCGGCATGCAAGTTGAGCCGTGCGATAGCTGCTGAGTCTCGTTAGCTCTAAGTTTTTGGCTCCATGTAGATGTATTATTGGTTTGTTTTTTACTCCATGATTGGTGAGGTATGAGGTGTTTTCTCTTATGTGTAATAGAGGGTGTTTGTGCTTGTGGAATTCTTATTTTTATTCGATACTGTGTATCATATAAAAAGTGTGCCCTTTTTGGCTGACATTTTGTTTCACACCTATCTAATGGAAAGGGGAAATCGAGCTTCTTGTCCTTTCAACATTTCCTGTTTCGAATAATACTACGCAACGAATATGATGAAACTGTATGATAAAAAAATTGCATGGAATGAATATTGTACATGCTACATTCAAATAAAGGGTGTTTATCTGTTGTTGAGAGAAAAAAATTGGGGCACAACAGAGACAAGTTAAAATAGTAACTAGTTTCATCGTTTGAGTGGTCTTTGAACATATGATTTGTTCGGATCCTCTGTCTTGAGCTTTGGTGGTCGAAGCTCACCCTTCTTAGCCTGTAAAAGTACCAAGACAATTTTCTCAACTTAACGTGCTACGATCAAACTTGAGGGTTAAATAAAACTCTGATGAAAATATGAAAACTCCCATGTAAAACGCAAAATTTACTCGAGGACCTAATCTTAATACAGATGGAACTCCAAGAACTCTCTTTTAACAAAGAAAAGTTGAATAGAATCGATTCAATTTGGAAAATGAACACTAGATATGCATGTATGATGTGTCTATAAAACAAAATGCAATTGTAAGAAGCATGATCTTACCTTCTTTCCTCCTTTCATGAAGTCCCTCCAGCTAGAAACCTGTTGATTGAAAATAAAACTCATAATTAATTGACCACTGGAAGTGTAATTATCTACTTTGTAATACCCTAATTGATAACTCTTTTGTTCATGATTAATTACTCTGCATCGCAGACAATCATAATACATGTATGAGAAACTAACCCTCTTTTCTCTTGTCCCTTCCCACTGCTCCTCGTGTTCACGCTTCCGTTTCCACATCTCCTTTGTTTCTTCTTCGTCTTTCTTTAATCTACCTTCTTCCTCTGATATCTATCATATCAAGATGACACGCTTCAGTGCTAAACCGAAAAAGAATCCAATAACAGCAATGTATAAATTTGCGGAGAAACTGAGCTAAGTTCTGATATAACAAATCTCAGGAGATACGACATATAGCCCATTTATATTTGTATTAATTTTCTTTCAAATCCCCCCCCCCATTCTCTGGTGGTGCAGTCAGCTTTTGTGATAGAAAGTTATGCCAGCTTTCTTTGGTTTCTTTAGAAGAAATATTATACTGAAAGGATACGGTTGTAGTTAACACAAAACATATAGTATTAGATTGTACAGAGAAGCATACCCTCATCTGCATCTTTCTTCTTCTCCACTCTTGATCTGTTAAGAGTTCTCGAACTTTTAATTTCAACTGCTGCTGGAATTCCTCCGATCGTTCATATTCCTGCTCATATTTCCCCTGTTGTTGCATAAAAGTGCAAGCACAAAATATGTTGGTAATATGTTGAACTTCTATATAGCGCATGAGTTCAATTATATAATTAGCCAAAGAACTGTCTTCATTACAACTGGAAATAATAGCGACATGTGAGGGGCAAAGGTGAAAATACTCATTGAAAGAGAACGGAGAGTATTTACTTTTGTGAATACAAGTATAACTAACAAATTCAATAGCTCAATAGCATACTTAGATAATCAGGAAAGTTACTTGAGTTGAGAAAATGGTTTTACCTCATCCACTAATGATTTTAATTTGGTTGCAGTGTCTTTTTTCAGCTGCTTCTTCCTTTTTGCTCTAAGTTCCTCTGCAACACATATTAAATCATAATCTTCTTCAGAAATTCATTATTGTAAACTACTATAACAAGCCAAAGAAGAGGTCATAACATGATGAATAGTGAGAAAGAGAAACTGTTCCATCAGAGAATAGGATGAAAAAATTAAACAAGTACAGTACCTCTTGCAGCATTAACCTGGTTCAGAATATAATCCCTCTCTTGTTGGTCAAGTAATAGTTGCTGAGCTTTAGCTAAAGCTGTTCAGAGAAACAAAAGTCCAACTTCAGAACTGAATGTTTTTTTTTTTTAAAAAGCAGTAGCTGGAGGAAGATTCTTATAGTGTGACCAATATTTCAGAGACAAATAGTATTTTTTTAACCAAATTAGTAACATGGAATAATATTAAGTATAGAGCTTGGTCAACAGTTGCAATGCTGCATTAAGCTCGTGGTACTGATCAAGGCCACATTGTCAGAAGTGAAAATTGGTATATTACTGATCAAACAATATCTTTTCCTTCCAAGATTAAGGGTTGTGTTTGTAATACAATAGTACTATTACTTCATTATCTTTAATAGGGAGGGACCACTATGCACTGTACTAAGTTACTAACCAGACTTTGATGGAGACATGTCAATCAAGAACTAAGCACATATATAATTAAGCGTATGAAATATGAAAAAAGCACATAATAAAGCATATGAAACTGAAAAACTCCAACACTAAACTACTCATAACATAGTCTATAAAGAAGTACTATCAAAGATCTCAAAGTTATGCTCCATATGAACACAACTAAATTGAATAAAGGTCCTCAAATAAGTCGTAAGTGTTGACATTGTAGAGTTGGCTAAAAATCTTTTAGACTTATGTGCTCAACTTCGATGCTTCATTACTGTTTCTGAAACAATACAAATCTTCTCATAACAAAAGGTAACCAACAGTCCAACACTATTCTATGAAGCATTAGCAGGATCTATGAACATGATCAAATAGAGTACATTTTACTTGCAAACTTCTAAGTAGTAACTTGCCATTTTGGCATATTGCTTTAGTATATCAGTAGTTTCAGTATAATAAAAGTTACAGGGGGATGAAAAGCAGTTCAGTACAAGTTTGTGCTTTTTGCATCCAACATAAAATAAAGTTAGTTTGATAAAGAGGGAATTCTTCAGAAAATAATAACAGCAAAAATTACCTCCAAATGCCTCCTTAGCTTGTGGATGTTTGCATTTGTCAGGATGAACAAGCAATGATAACTGTAAGAGAAAAGACAGCATTTCACCTGCAATTATTTCTCACATATACAAATTAGCCTGTACTTAGCATATTCATAAAAACTAGAAAATCACCTTGCGATATTGCCTTTTCACATCTTCTACAGAGGATGTAAATGGAAGGTTAAGATACTCAAAAGCATTTAACTTGAAACATGAAAGGATCCTACATCAGCCAAACATTAAATGATATGTCAGCTGGAAGTAAACAACTAATATAGATAACTAAATTGAATGAGAATGGACAGTAAGAAGACCTACTAGCAGATAGGTCAATAACTTTGACAAAAACAACAAACTCTGCTTCTAAATATCATGCCCAAAATGCTAAATTGAGCTCATGTTATATATTGGTAGTAATCATTCTATTAATATTTTCAGCAAAGATAGCACTAATTATGAAATCTGCCTCAGTCTCATCGCATTATTCGTTCATGTGTTATCAATTGATGACATGCATATATAAATGATGTCACCTACAAAGATAACATATTTATAATAATAGCAGCCTCAAAACATACATAGCACAAATTTACTAGATGAATCATGAACAAAGAATCAGAAACCTACTAAAAATGCAATTCAGGCAATCTTGGTTTCATCGGTTTATACTCTGCTGTTTTAGATTCTTTGTCTGATTCTAATGCACTAGACTCAGTGGTTCAGTCAGTATTCAGTAAGAGACCTAGGTCCTTAGAAGAATAAGGAAGGCTATACTATTAGCTAGATGGACAATTGAGCAGCCAAAGCTTCTCTGCCCTTATAGTGGTGCTATATACTTGTTCCTTATGTCAGTGACAAAATTGGAAGCCCTACAAAAGAAAAAAAGGCATAGACGCACAAAGGGATATGAATACATAATACTAAAGGTCTTAGAAAATAAAACGGACACATTTCTGCGTCCCACAGTAACCAATAAAAAAAAGAAAGAAGATGAGCACTTTGAACTAGTTATTCCCCTCTCATTAGAACATTTCCCACGGATGAAAAATCATGTACCTCAACAACCAAAATATATCCTAATCAAACATGAAAAACCAACTGCACCATGCCTTGGTTGGCCTTTCATAACGAGTCAGGGCCCTCAGGGGTGTAGCCACTAGCCAATAAGAGATCAATAATATTTGGTACATGAAGACTTAGGCCCCTTAGGTATATAATAATAGATGATTGTAGTATCAGAACCAATACAAATTAGTAGCCTAGGAAGACAAGAATCATTGCAAGATACCAGTTAGCTTAGTCATCTTCCAGTAAGAATATGTAATGACTATAAGACCATCATCGACATGAAGATAGGGGTAAATCGGTTCCTTACGCACCATCCAAAAACCAATGCAAAATCATATAAAGCTCATATATCAAGAAACTCAAAAGTAACATTCACCCCTAAGCCTAGCTTTGGCTAAGGAAAAGGTGACCGGGAATTTTAAGCGAATGCGACAATCACCTCGGAGGCAATCTAAAAAATCAAACAAAAGTTTTTACAACAATTCCAGCAGAAGAATGCATCTTGCTGATTATTAGATCCCACCATCCAAAGATTCCCCATTTCATCAGACTGAAATTCAACTGAAACTAGAAACACTACACGATTCCATTTTCAAAATTTCTCAGGAACAAATACAACTAGGTTGAAAACCATTGGATATGCGCCCAATGAATACATAATGCACAAAAAAGGTACATGACACACACAACAAGTTCCAAGCTCTCTCTATCAATATTGAGAACCAATTTCTTCTCACAAGAAACAAAAAAAAAAAAAAAAAAAAAAAAAAATTGATTGATTAACCAACCGCGAAGTAATAGTATTAATTTAAAAATTAACCTGCTAACTTCGTTATCGCGCTCGACCTCGCTGACCTCGGAGAAGAATTTCTTGAGAAGATCATCGTTGAGGGCGGAAGCAGCGGCTGCGGCTGCGGAGGAGGTGGCTTCACTGACGTCACCCATCGGATGTTTCTGATCTTCTCTATTCCCGATTTCCCGTTGTAATAACAGCTCACAAAAATGACAAAACAAATACAGTTTATAATTTGGGGATGAATCCTCTGATGAAATAACTTTTTAGTTTTAGGGCTTTCAGTTTAATTTCATAATTTGTGGAAAACTAAATTATTAGTTTTATTTTTCTATTTTAATCAGGCGAAATAAATTTGTGTCTCTCCATTTATGCTGAATCACTAATAAAATAAACTCCTTTTCCACTAATGATATTTCAATTACTATTAGTACTCTCTATTTCACGTTACTGATCTTACATTAAAACTAACTTATCACCGCCCACTAATAATAATGTGCAAACTTTATTTGTAAAGTGTTACCCCATATTTTCTTTTATAGAGAATGCTGAGCCTAACTCAAAATTTTTAACCATACACATACACCTACACGGCTACGCCATTCATCTTATAATATGCATACAGTTATTTTCCATAATTAGTATACAAGGCTCATAACTGCATTAGTTGTTCCGATTTGAATTGAAACCAATGGCTTTTTCTTGATTTTCATTCTTTTATATTCAAAACCAATAGTTTGCGATTTGAAAATTTTGAAATTGTAATCAGACCTCCTAATTCACAGTTTTGGTTTTGATTCGACATGTTGACTGATAAGTCGTATTCTAAGCCTTGGTTACTGGTCAGTATGTCGTGAAATGCATGTATTATCTGCAAAACAATTGCTCAAGTGTGCGGGATTAAGGGATCCAAGTCGGTGAGAACGATTCTGAGATGGACGCAAGTGAAAGGAGCCGTGGCTAGAAGGGTGCAATCACTGGATCAGGATGCATGCCAGGAAAAGGCTCGAGATGGAGAAGAAGGATAGTGGGATGATCATTAACAAGAAAACTCAAAACGTGAAGGAAGTCTACCCTAAAAAGTAAGGGCACCCTATAAAAGAAGCCACTTGGAGAGAGAGAATAGAGTTGGTTCCTTAGAGTTCGGTTAGGAGTTCTAAGTTCTCGGTTCTCAAAACACACTTAGTAGAATTCTCTCTAGAAGATCAGTCCTTCAGCATTGTCCAATCTCTCGTTCCTCGCCACAGCTATGGTCACTTGATGTCCAAGAGTCTGCTTAGGAGAAGTCATCAATCCACCGTTCCAGCCAGTTTGCCGTAGTAGTATAGCAGTATCATCGCCCGGAGTGGCAAAACAATCGTTATTTTGCTTTCTAGTTTAATCTTTACCTGTTTTCGTCGTTGGATTTGCCGTAAACATTTATCTTTGTTGCCTTTTGAAGTACTTGGTGAAGATCCAAACGTTTTAGTTATGAAATTTCTATTCCGAATGTCCCTTTGGTTTGAGTTTGCTTCATTCTGCCTAGGAAAGTTAGATCTAGTTGTTGCTTTTAATTTCTAAGTGTTTTCTTGTCTGGAATTGTTGATCTGAAGTTGTAGTCATGTTTCCATTCTAAATTTCGTGCATGAGTTTTCTGTTCTGCGTTGTGATCACCACCTTGCATGTTAGTCAGTAGAAGTAAAACTGCAGTTTCACCGTTCATTTTAAGTTTGAGCATTTTAATCAATGGATCTTGAGTTTGAAGTTATGAATCTGAGTTTAGTTATGGTGTTTGTGTTCATATGATTTTTGTTAATACTTGGTGAAGAAGAAAACGTCAAAATCAACTTTAGTTTGGACCACTTTACTTTTAAGTTACTTTTGCTTTTGTTCCCTACTTTTCGGTTGTACTGTCCAGACCTGTCAGAGAGCCACCTAGCCACCAGATATACCTTGTTGTCTAAATTTCCTCTTTTAGTAACTATCTACTTTTCATATGCTTCGAGACACCTTGTCCCCTATTTTCACGAACACCACACATGCCTCGTTATTTTCACGCCTACTAGTCAATAGAGTACCACTTTTATTTCTTGCCTAGGTAAAATCTCAACCCAAGCGTGGTAGCTAACCAAAAACACCCAGGAAAGTCACCGCAGTTATCCGAACGTGTCCATCCTTGTGGGATTCGACCCTTACCTCCACTATACTAATCAGTAGAAGTGGGTTGAGGAAACTTGTTTGAAGCCAGTCCCAGTTGTCGTTACCAACGACTCAGCTGGGTCGGGAATCTCTTCCTGATCAGTTGGATACATTCTAAATTACAACCGAAAAACCAAACCGGCCTTTCATTGACCATGGTTTTGGTTCCAATACATTGATTGTCGATTTAATTAGAGCATCCACAATGGAGGCTAGCGGATAGGCTAGCCGATCGCGGGCGCTAGCCGATCCGCTAGCCGCCATTGCGGCAATTTAGGCTAGCCGATCGACGAGCTCTAGCCGATTCGCGGGCGCTAGCCGATCCGCTGGCCGATGTGCTAGCCGCCATAGTAGGCTCAATTTCGTCTAGCCGGTTGCATTTTTTTTAATGTATTTTTTTATGCATTTTTTTTATTTATTGCATTTTTTATTACATTTTTAATGTATTTTTGTATGAATTTTTTTTAATTATGTAATTTTTTTTAGGATATACTCCCTCCGTTCCATCGTAATGGATGTGTTTCTTTTTGGCACGAAGATTAAGAAAAATTGTGTTAGGTGAGTTATATAAATGGAGAATAAAGTGAAAAGTGAAAAATGTAAAGAGATGAAGAGAGAAAAAAGTAAGAGAGAGTAAAGTAGTTGTGGAAAAATGTCTTGACTTTTACTAAAAAGGGAAATGACTCTATTACTATGGAACGTACCAAAATAGTAAAATGACTCTTACTATGGAACGGAGGGAGTACCTTTTTTTAATTTATATAAAATTATTGTATTTTTTATTGCATTTTTTAATGTATTTTTTTAATAAATTAGTGAGGAGTAGAGTGAGGCGGGGGCTCGTGTGTGGAAGCCCGTTTTTTTTTTTAATTATGTAATTGTTTTTAATTAATGTACTTTTAAAAAAAATGAAATTAATGAATTTTCCCGTATATGTGTCGTAAATTTAATTCCGTATTGTGTTTAATTCCATAAATT
The DNA here is from genome assembly GCF_023119035.1 of Salvia hispanica. Classification (NCBI taxonomy): domain Eukaryota; kingdom Viridiplantae; phylum Streptophyta; class Magnoliopsida; order Lamiales; family Lamiaceae; genus Salvia; species Salvia hispanica. Next base: position 49,575,960 of record NC_062968.1, read on the forward strand.
TAGTTGTTTTTTTAAATTTTGTTTGTTGTGTCTAGCCTATGACTAGCCTATTGCTTGTCCTGATGATGTGGCAGGAGGAGTTTGTGGCTAGGCTAAACTCATTGTGGATGCTTTTACGACTTGAACGGTCAGTTCCAATTCAACCATGCACCACTAGGTCTAGGGGAAACATCATTTTTGTGGAGAGACTTAATTGAATTGATTCAAGATCAATCGAAGCAAGTCGCAAGCCATGAGGACCATGTTTGCTAGGCAAGATATGATTAGCTTGATCCCTAACAATTTATCTTGAATTGACTGCAGAGTCAATAAGTTATTGTTGTTTTAGGAAAACGTAGTCAATTTATGCGTTTGATTGATCAATTTACGGTACTCCGTAGTTTATGTGCTATTCCTAGGATATGCATATGCTACTATATACTTCTACTGGTTTGTAGTTACTTAGTACTTAATTGTTGATTATTTAAGCGTAATTCATCATATTCCATAAGTAACACTAAAGCATATCAATGGCTGGTACATGTGCCGAATTTCACATAAACGAAGCATCAACCAACCACAAGTTTTGATGGTTTGCTGCTCAATTCAATGGATGGTTCACGTAATTGTTTTGCACCAGTTCAACAAAAACGCATAAACTATAGGGGATTACAGGCCAAAATTTACAGCTCTATATATTTGTGTATACATCGCAATTCAAGATCCTTAATTTATTGCAATCATGGATTTAGCATTACCACTAGCCCCACGAATCACTGTAGCGGCATCCTCCGAGGTAGAATTAGCCAGACGTCACTGTAGCATCATAGCATTCGATCAACAACAGTAGGGAGGTAAATCAAGCAAGCATCATTACAAACCAATGTTGGGTCACTATTATGCAAGATAAACTTTCCTTGGATCCCAATATAGAGGGACATGGAAAAGGAAGATATTCATCATAATACCGGGATGAAACCAAAAATACCATTAATTTTCATGGAAATCCAACAGTGATGCAAATTTAGAAGGACATAAAGATCAATCACAACCTGACCTAAGGTTGATTAATTGAGCATGCAGGGTAAACAGGCCAAAATAAATACTCACTGAGCAAAAGAAGAGCAATGAAGTTGATGAGATAGTTGAATCAACACTTAGGTTGATGCAGGACTAGCAGCAGTCGGAGCTTGTGCCTCATCCTCATTCAAAGAAAGATTGCTTCCCATCACAAAGACCTGACGTTCACTAGAATCTGGTGACCTGGTATCTTCTACAGTACGTGAGGCAGTTGATGTGTTGGTTCCACCATGTTGTGCTATTTGAAGATGATCCATCATTCGTGACATAGTAGCAATTCCAGGACTGCTAGTATTCCTCTGGCCAGCTTCAAGAACTTCACTGTTGGGTTCAGGCGTAGAATTGTTGCGAGCAAATAGTCTTTCCTTCCAACCTCTTGTGCTCTTCGTTATGGACTCTTTGTATCTATGAATACAGGAAAAAATTATTCAAATTCAGTAAATTACTCATCCAACCAAAAAATAATTATTGCCTTAGAGAAAATTTTCTTATTACAATTTCCTAGCACCGGGCATCCAGTTTTTTTAGATGGTTTTCCTTATAATGACTTAGAAAGTGAACTATATAGACAAAATTCCTTGTACCTAGTTGAAAAAGCACTTAGCCGAGATTTCAGAGAATCTGAAAATGTCTGGAAATCTGAAGGTCCAGCTCTCTCTTGACTGTTGGGAGAAGTGTGGGCAGGAGACCTAGAAAAGAGAATAAGATTTAAGTATGACTGAGTGAACTTTTAAAGGTAAACTGAAAGAAATAAACTACAAATATCTGTGCATACCTATTGCTTGAAGATGTCCCATATTGATATGTCACAGGACTTGATCCCGAGGGTGGAGTCCCAAGCTGTTCAGCTTGAGCAGTAGAAGACCGTGAAATAAAATTTTCAGAATCCCCTCCAACGGTCATATATGGAGAATTAGAGCCAGTGGCAATAACTTCAGGTGGGGGGCTACTGCCTTCTCTATGAGGAAGGGAAGAAGCAGCTGAAGCCTCGTTAGGATGAGTTGAGAATACCAAAAAACGAGGACGGCCATGAGAAGTTCTATGCCTCTGACCCTCCCTCCTAGAGAGCTGACGAGCCCTCCCCATTGCAGCAGCAGCAGCTATGTGCTGAATAATGCGTTCTTCAAGTTCAGACTCACTTGCATTAACTGGCAACTGAATCAGAAATTTCAGATAAACCCTGTAACTGTTATAGCCATTTTATAGAAGATCAAAGATGAGTACGATGTAGAAAGTTATGGGAGTAACTAACATGCTGCAACTCAAAGTCCCCTAAGGCTGGATGATGAAACATAGTTGTATTTCTGGGTGGATTCATTTGCATATTCCTCTCCTGCTCCACAGCATCAAGCAGTTCCTGGCTGCCAAATAAGCACACAATGAGAACCCCGAGAGTATCATGGAGTTAAAGCACATTAAATAAATGGAAAGTATACCTGCTGGGATCCTTCAAGCCAATAGACTGCCAACACATAGGGCACTGGGAACTTCTTTGGCACCTAAGAATATTTTATAATGTTATGGCTAATCCATCCGCCAGTAGTCAAATTTCAATAAAATAAAACAAAAAAGAAGAAAATGGGGAAAACTAGAAAAAGATTAATGAACTACGAGTAATTCAAAAGAGCACAAATTTGAAAGCCTGTGGCTTCACTCATCTCTCGCCATGCCAGTATGATATTAGCAGTTGGTAGGAAATATAAATGAAAGTCTCATCACCAGACATGGAAAAACCACGGATATCAGGATATCAATATTGCTATGAAAATCAGTAGGAACTAGGAACTTTATTTATGGGAGAGGAAGTTTGCTACCATTCAAGAATGCACTGTAGATGAAACTCGTGCTTGCAAGTAGTCAGCTGAATCAGAGAAAAATTAATCAGTTAAGCATAGGTTAGCTCCAACACTTCGCCATCAAAGTAATAGATTGTGTTATGTACCCTATTGATCAGTTCATACCGTAGAAGGTTCACTATCACAAAAAGCTTCAAGACATATGCTACAAGCATCATCACATGCTTCCTGAATTCCACCTTCCACAAAAGCTGCAGCAGAAGTCAAAATGCTCGATACATTTCCTTCTTCCATCTGTCGCGAAGTTGAAATCTTTACTAAATCATATTGCACAAAATGTCCAAGCATTAATTTAAGAGATCCGAAAAAAATAAAGGACATTAGAGCTCAATCAACAAAAATTAGAGAGTGCAGCTTCATCATTAACATAAAAATTAAGAGGTGATGGTAAAGCAATGCTAAACAAAAGAAACAACACTAGACTTCAAGGAGATAAAATCACATACTCCATATAAAAGAGTGAAGACAGAAAAGGGAGAATAAATCAACTTTATAAGGTACCAAAACTAAATAGATTGCCGATTAGAGCTGGTTTACAGAAAATATTTCCTAATGGGGGATCAACAGATTGGAGAAAAGAGTCTTGTAGTATCTTGCCTGCCAATAGTTAGCTCCTTCACTTATTTCTTACATATTAGCCAACATGAAATCACTTCACTGATAAACTATGTCTAAGCTCTATTGAATTGTATAAAAGTAGATTATAGTACTATGATATCTTAACCAAAAAATCCAGCACCACTGCCACAAAACAACTTAAACACCAGCACCATGCCAAAGGTAAATCAAACAGCGGTAATTCATGTCATATTCAGAGAGGTACCGAGGAGATGTACTTGAAACCTACCACCAATTGTCATCAACAAAATGGATAAAGAGAAAAGGTGCAGTTATGTTAAGCCAGTGTTAAGCCCTTAAATGAGCGAGCAAACGAAATTCCCATACATTCAACCAAGATTAGAAGAGCCCCAAAAATAAGTCTTTACACCAACAAATTTAACACAGCCAAACACATTAATAGCCTGAATAATAGTAGCAGTTTAAAAGGAAAGCAAAATCCATTACATTCAGCAGAAGTATCAGAAATCCCAAATGCTCACGACGTCAAAAAAATAAGTAGATAAAAGGCCACCAAAATAAAAGTTCAATTCCATCACAAATTCCAGAAAAAAATCCAAAACATTCAAAACATTTCAAGAAGCTCAATTCCATCATCCAACCAAAATAAACATACCTTTAATGTTCCAAAACTGAACAAAAGATAAACAGCCGGCCCATGAAAGGGCGAGAAAACTAACTCTCTAAATAGCTATGGCTAAAAAGATAAGTAACAATTACCTCCAAAAAAATTTAGACTTTGACAGACTGGGGAAATTTAACAGCAGATCAAAACCGAGCAGCAGATGAAGAGGGAGGAAGAGATGATTCGAGAAAAGAGACGAATTAGATTATAGAGAAAAAAGGAATTTGGGGGTGAGAGAAGTGAGAATAAGAAGAAAGTCTTGTGGACTTTACTTTTGTTGGGTTTTGGAGAATTCTAACAATCTTCCCATTTTCTTTCTACATTTACTCTCTCGGCAAGTGGCGGTGATCATGGACTTTTTTGGCAATTGCATATGTAATTCTGTAAGGGCACGTTTGATGCCAGAGAGAAGCCAAGAGAAGCCAAGAAAAGCCAAGAAAAGGGCTTTTTACAAGGTTTTTTCTTTTGTTTGATAACATGGAAAGAATTCTTGAGGCCCGAGGAAATTTGTTAGGCCCGGGGATAGATTCACAAATTACCTTGTTTACTTTCCTCCCATTTTGGGTGGAAACTAAACTCTTTGGACAAGAAACCCAAGTATGCCCTTCACATCCTTCACCCTAATCTCATTTTCTCTCTCGTTTAATCACAGTCGTCTGCCCTCTGACCCATTCTCTCCTTCGTTTCTCTACTCCGGCGTCGGTGGTCGATAACCTTAGACCAGGGGCGTGGTCTTCCAGCGACAGTGAGCGGATGTAGCGGTCATTTTATTGCACAACAGATCTGAGTCTCGTCGTCCTCTTCATACTCCGAACTGATCCCCTTGGTTTCCCGGCGAACCATGGCCTCTTCCTCCTCCGTCTTTTTTTTTTTTGGCAATTTTCACAATAGATGTGGGCATCTTATTGTTTTTTATTGGTCGAATTTTGTTCTTGTTAAAATATCCTTCAATACTTCACTCATGTTTTCTGGATAATCATTAATTAATTAGATAATAATTAGTAGTAATTTTGATAATTTAAAGTAGTGGTAAACTTAAAATAAAACAAACATATGTTTTCTGGATAATCATTAATTAATTAGATAATAATTAGTAGTAATTTTGATAATTTAAAGTAGTGGTAAACTGATGTAAAACAAACATATGGTGAGGGATAAAAGTGGAAGTTCACTATTTATCATGGTGCAAAATTGAACTTATCAAACACAGAGAAAAGAAAAGCTTTTCCGAAGAATTAAGAATATATTCTAAAATCTTTTCTTGAGAAATATTTTCCAAAGAAAAGTATCAAACATACCCTAAGAATAAACGCGGAAAAGAATAAACATATTTAATGAATATTTTAATGTCTTTTAATAAATCAAACAGGATTACCAAATATTCGATCTGGACTTTGCTTGAATTTGCTATCATTAAAAACAAACTTCAATAATATTATTAGAACAATTTTTTCAGTTTTTGCCTTTTTTTGGACCAAGTTCCTCTTCAGCTATTAGTAGTTGCAGCATTTTGTTCTAAAAAGTGCAAAAGTCCTTAATAGTAGTATTACATAAAAGTTTACAGTATTTCAAGGACTATAAATATAGTTCTCTCCAGTAATTAATAGTAGTACTTATATTTCATTTGTCCATGGTTAGTTGTCGTATTTCATTTTCGGTCAATCCCTAAATTCATAGTATACTACTCCCTCCATCCCATAAAGATTGTCTCACTTTGACCAGACACGGATTTTAAGAAATGTAATGAAAAGTGAATTGAAAAAGTTAGTGGAATGTGAGTCCTACTTTTATATATTAGTTTTATAATAAAATGTGAGTAAGAATGAGTTAGTGGAATATGAGGTCCACTATAAAAAATGGTAAATAGTGAAATAGAACAAACTTTGTGGAACTGACCAAAATAAAAAAATGGGACAATATTCGTAGGACGGAGAGAGTATCTTATTTCACCAACAATTTATTTTAAGACTATACAATGTTTACTAGTAGTAATTTTTTCACTTTTGAAAGTTGAAACCCAAACAGTGTGGAAAGTAAGATAAATAATTGTGGACCGTCCCACTACAAGTCGGCGGTTTCTTTTTCGGATGTTGTTTTATAAAAATAACAATAAGAGTGAACTACAAAAATAGCCTATGGTTTATGTGTTTATCTCGTCAATGAACCTGAACTTTTAAAATATTCTCAAACAACCCTGGACTAAGCGTTTATCTCGTAAATGGTCATTTTCACTGTTTTGTGACAAAAACACCCTTTTGGGGGTTTTGGGGGTTTGGGCAATTTGGTCTTTTTACATTTTAAATTTAATATTATTTCAGTGATGTACTAAATCTGATATTATTTCAAAATTATCATTCTTCTTCCTTTTTGCCATCCTTCACTTTGTTTCTTTATTTCAATATTATATTTAATTTATAAAATTAAATTTTAAATTTTGATTTTTAAATATCAATAAATCTTTTTAATTATTAAAATTAATATTAAATAACAAATTAATAGTTTTAATAAATACTTGATAGTGTCTAATATTTAATAAATAAGGTACGACGACGTCTTAGTTTTGATCAATATTTAATAGTTTTAATCATAAATAGATCATATAACACGATTTATTCCAAAATAAATATGCATCTAATGTATAGGAGAATTTGACTAAAAATATTATGAAGTTGACTAAAAATTTGATATAGGGGAATTTTTGTTGAAATTTTCTAGTTAATTTTGATTGTTTTCGAATTAATAAACGAAAATTATATTAGTTTTACGTTAGATGCATATTTATTTTCGGAATAAATCGCATTATATGATTAAAACTATCAAATATTGATTAAAACTAATTCGTCGTCGTATCTTATTGATTAAATATTAGACCACTATCAAATATTGATTAAAACTATTAATTTGTTATTTAATAGTAATTTTAATAATTAAAAATTTTTATTGATATTTAAAAATCAAAATTTAAATTTAATTTTATAAAATTAAATCTAATATTGAAATAAAGAAACAAAGTGAAGGATGACAAAAGGGAAGAAGAATGATAATTTTGAAATAATATCAGATTTAGTACATCACTTGAAATAATATCAGATTTAAAATGTAAAAAGACCAAATTGCCCAAACCCCCAAAAGGGTATTTTCGTCACGAAACAGTGAAAAATGACCATTTTCGAGATAAACGCTTAGTCCAGGGTTGTCTCGGGAATATTTTGAAAGTCTAGGGTTCATTAACGAGATAAACGCATAGTCCAGACGACTATTTTTTGTAGTTCACTCTAATAATAAATAGTTAAAGTGGAGAAAATAAAGTAAGAAAAAATGATAACAAATAGTTAAAGTGGAGAGAATAAAATAAGAGAAAATAATTTAAATTAGAGTATCTTTTCATTATATTTTTTTTTATTTTACTTTCACTCGACTTTAATTATTTACTATCATCTTTGCAAAACAATGTTCATTTATAATTGGACGGACGGATATTTGGTGAGTATGTGAAATGCTCTTGACGGTGTATTTGGACAATTGGCATAATTTATTGAAAATACCTAAATTTCGTGGACTGGTATGCATTAGATCTTTTTATTTATGACTGCAACTCACCGGGTTGTCGGATGACAATTCTTTCGACACAACCCGACTAAAAGTAGGGATAGTGGGATACCATATGGGTAATTTTTTTGAAGGATCGAACTCTATACGGATTGATAGTAGTTGGATTCAAATATACATGAAAGTAAATCGAGTAGTTATTTATAAGTTCGATGGTATTTTTATCTATTTACGAATTTCAACTTCTTAAATACAGACTTTGTAACTACTAGAAACAATTTTTTCGTGTCAACTGTGAGAGCAACTGATGTGATATAGAATTGAGAATACCAAATCTTGGTGGACTGTTGCATGCATAAATTAGGAGTAGTAAGTTCGTGTAGTTTTAATTCGTTGCGAAAAACAAATAGGAGTTCGCTCAACCATCCATTTTTAAGGTAACAAAACGACAGAATTCGTTTTTGACTATATTTCCTTAGTTCATCTTAAATCTTTAGAGTTAGGTGCAAGTTGGTTTATTAAAACATCTTTATCATGTACATTGCTATAAAAAGAAGTCGCATATGTCAGCTGTGGCTTTGGATTTTTTATAAATAATATTACTATAAAAGAAAATTTAAAAGCCACCCATCATAGTGATAGTGGATTAGAATCCAATATTTTTTATATCATGAATTAATCTCTAGGCCAACACATAGTTAGACGTCACCAAACCGAACTGGTCGGCAAGCCCGGAAGGCGTCCGCGCCCGGGCAAATGGCCGAAGCGGTGGCGGTTCGGAATGGGATAGTAGTCGGCGGTTTAGGCGCGAAGACCCGGTTCGGGTTCGCGGAAAAATAAGAGCCGGAACCGCCGGTTAGAAACCGGCGGTTCGCCGGAAACCGGCGGTTCCAAACCGCCGGTTAGGCCCGACAGCTTTTCAGGCGTAGGGGCGGTGGCAGCATAGGTGTGCAGGCGTAGGGTGGCAGGAAACCGGCGGTTTCTGTCAGAAACCGGCGACCAAACCGCCGGTTTGGTCTGGAACCGGCCAGAACCCGCCGGTTCCGGCAGCTTTTCAGGCGGTCTAGGGCTAGGGTTGCAGAGTAGGGTGGCAGAACGGCTAGAAACCGCCGGTTTGGTGTCAGAAACCGGCCAGAAACCGGCGGTTTCGTGTCAGAAACCGGCGGTTCAGGCGGTAAACCGGCCGGTTTCAAATTTCGAAAATTCAATTTTTTTTTTTATTAAATCTGATTTTTTCTCCTATAAATACCCCCTCTCCCCTTCATTTCTACTCTTCCCATTCTTGTGTTAACAAGGATTTCTCTTCTCAATCTCACAATTTCTCTCATCTCTATCTCCATTCTCTCTAATTGTTCAAGTTGTTTACTATATTTGTGCAAATTGTTCTTATAATTTACTTCAATTGTCTATCATAATCATCCGGTCATCCCTCACTACTCTTGTTATACTCTCTCTTTATTTTTCAATTTGCAAAAAATGTCTTCATCTCGTCGTGGTGGTGATCGGGGCAAGGGAATTGCCCAAGACCAAGATCAAAGTGGTCTTCGGAAATCAAGACGCCCTAGTCGTCGTGAGGTTATGGATGAGGTTTCCCGACAAACCGCTATGCGTTTGCAAGTAAGTTGTTCGAATATTAATTTTACAAATTCTTGTTTTTGGTACTATACATTATTTATATCGTTTCTCTCTTTATTTTTCAATTTGCAAAAAATGTCTTCATCTCGTCGTGGTGGTGATCGGGGCAAGGGAATTGCCCAAGACCAAGATCAAAGTGGTCTTCGGAAATCAAGGCGCCCTAGTCGTCGTGAGGTTATGGATGAGGTTTCCCGACAAACCGCTATGCGTTTGCAAGTAAGTTGTTCGAATATTAATTTTACAAATTCTTATTTTTGGTACTATACATTATTTATACCGTTTATAACTTTATATATAATATTTGTAGGCCGAAGAAGATCATAGGGCTGCCATGGTACTTAGCAACATGAGCGGCGGTGAAGGTTACGAGTCTTATCACTCTTATGGTAACGTGAATTTATCATCCGACGACGACGGTGATAATGGTGGAGGATCTGCACAATATCCTCCGACGAGCGCCGGACAAGTTGGTGAAAATGATGAAGCGGTTCCTCCTCCTGAAACTCAAACCGAGCGGGGTAAGGCTAATAAGAAGGCCTTGAAATCG
>NC_062968.1:49585948-49688308 GCF_023119035.1 Salvia hispanica
CTTGGTCTAACCGGGTACCATCGACGGTTTATTGCGCACTACGCTATGATTGCAGCGCCATTGACTGACTTACTAAAGAAGGACTCCTTCGTGTGGACAGATGCGGCAACAGCGGCGTTTAACGTGTTGAAAACTGCGATGACAACTGCCCCTGTCCTTCGGCTGCCGGATTTTTCTCTTCCTTTCTGTATTGAGACGGATGCTTTGGAGACGGGTATTGGGGCGGTTCTGCTGCAGTCAGACCACCCTCTTGCTTTTTTTAGCAAGAAATTGGGCCCACGACGTAAGGTGGCTTCTACATATCATAAGGAATTATATGCAATTGTAGAGGCGGTCCAAAAATGGCGTCAGTACCTCCTAGGTCGGGAATTTATCATCCGAACGGACCAGAAGAGCTTGAAAGAGTTATTGCAGCAGGTGGTACAGACACCGGACCAACATTTGTATGTCCGCAAGCTCATGGGGTTTTAATTCAAGATAGAGTATAAGCGTGGCATCACTAACAAGGCCGCGGATGCGCTTTCTCGAAAAGAGGCGGGCGATGCCCTGCCTGATCCAGTCGAGAGGGACGGTGCGGGCGACGTCGAGGCGGAGTCGCGAGAGGTTGCGTCGCTGCTGGCGTTGGCGGCGAGACCCGTACCGCGGGTGTTGGACAAGATTCGGCAGGAGACAGCGACTTTTCCCGCGCTGGTGGAGTTGACTCGTAAGATCCAAGCTGGCGAGGCCCCCCGCCACTTATCGTTGGTGGACGGTCTTATTTACTTCAATAGAAGGATTCTAGTGGATGCGAGTTCGGGGGCGAAGCGAGAATTGTTACGCGAACATCATTGCACTCCGATGGCGGGTCACCCGGGCCATGAACGTACATTCCGCTTACTTGCTGCAGCTTTCTTTTGGCCAAAGATGCGCAAGGATGTGAAGATTTTTGTGGATGAGTGCGTGGTGTACCAGTCTACCAAGTATTCGACGCAGAAGCCGACAGGGTTGTTGCAACCACTACCCGTTCCTTCGCAGGTTTGGGAGGATGTGTCCATGGACTTTATTACAGGGTTACCGCAGTCTCGTGGTTATACGACGATAATGGTGGTCGTGGATAGGCTTTCAAAATACGCCCACTTTGCACCGTTACCTACGCGATTTGACGCTCTTCGGGTTGCTCAGTTATTCGTCAACACGGTGGTGCGCCTTCATGGGTTTCCTAAGATTCTTATCTCTGATCGAGACTCGGTATTTTTTAATGCAATTTGGGAAGAAATAATGCGGCTGAGCGGTACGAAGCTCCACTTTACCACGGCTTACCACCCGCAATCGGATGGGCAAACGGAGGTGCGCAACCGGGGATTGGAGCAGTATCTACGGGCTTTTACGGCCGATAAACCCTCCAAGTGGGCGAATTTCTTGCCTTGGGCGGAGTTGGCCCTGAATTGTTTCCATCATGCTGCTTTGGGCACCTCACCGTTTCGTGCTTTGTATGGCAGAGAGCCCCCCTTGTTGGTGGCCGCGCCCCCTTCGGCCCAGACCCCGCCCAAGGTCGCAGAAATGATTCGTGAACGGGGTGACATGCTCATTGAGCTGCGTCGAAATCTGGAACGGGCTCGCACAAGCATGGCCGCGACGGCTAATAGGCATCGTCGACATGTGGAGTTTGACGTAGGCGACTTGGTTTGGTTGAAATTACAACCCTATCGTCAACATTCAGTGGCGAGGCCTTTATCGGCTAAGTTGAGTAGGCGTTTTTATGGTCCCTTTGAGGTCTTGGCGCGGATTGGCCCGGTGGCCTATCGTTTACGACTGCCAGAGGGGAGCCGCATTCACGGCGTGTTCCATGTTAGCTTATTGAAGGAGTTCGTGGCAGGCGATGGTCCGCCGGAGGGAGTGAAGTTACCGGAACAGTTTGTGGGAGATCGTCCGATTGTTTCGCCGGAAGTCATTTTGGATTCTAAGGTGGTATGGCACGATGGGAAGCCAACGAAACACATCCTGGTACGTTGGTCAGATGGGTTGGGGTCGGCTACTTGGGAGCCGGCTGACCCCATTATGGAGAGATTTCCGGACCTCTTCCTTGAGGACAAGGAAGCTTCTAACGGGGGGGGAGTTGTTACGAACACCGGCGGAGGCTGAGAACACAAGCGTGGAGGAAGACATGGCAGAGCGCGAGGCAATGGAGGAAGAGGCGGTGAAACCTGATGCGAGCGACGGCGCGGAGGAGCCGGATAAGGCATGTGCGCCGGCGGGCAGAGAGTTGAGGCCGAGGAAGAATCTTAAACCGCCGGAGATGTACCGTGACTTTGCCCCCAAAGTAGAAGAGAAGTCTTTTTGCAATTATTTCCTTGTTTATTATTTTTCCTTATTTTGCTAAACTATTTTTATTTTCCTTTTTGAGTCGGGCGAAATTATGAGCCCCGTTCGGGTTTTCTTTGTTGGTTCTTTCCCGAATAGATTAGGTAAGTCGAACCAACCCTAGGGTCTTTAGTCTATAAATAGGCCTATTTCATTAACTTTGATTTTATGAATGAAATATTTTGCCCAAACTATCATGCAATTCGCTCATCAAACCTTTCGCTGCCGACGGGAACTCCCGCGCCAGCTCTTTAATTTTCGCCGCCGCGCTCTTCGAGCCGCCGGCAACTGTTTTTTTTGCTCGGAAGATAGTTAATCGGAGCCGTTACGGAGTACGTCTGTAACAGAATTGTAATGGCACATCCAAACCCAATAAACAAATAATTATTCTTGAGATTATTTACTCGCAAGCATTGTTAAATTGTGAGCAGAGAATCTCGATAGTATCAAGAATTGTAAAAAACTAAAGATAGGATTTTTAAGTGGGTATTCGAAAAGTAAAAAAGAAAACCTGGGAATGGGAAATCCTATTATTGGATTCACGTTGGAGAAGCTCGCATCGGAGAAGAAATCGGCGGCGGAGGGAGGTTTATCGGCGTCGGAGATAGGCGGATGCGGCCGCACAATCACCAGGTCGTCAAGTGCCCTCGCTGCGACTCGCTCAACACCAAATTCTGCTACTACAACCTCTCGCAGCCGCGCCACTTCTGCAAGAGCTGCCGCCGCTACTGGACCAAAGGCGGCGTCCTCCGCAATGTCCCCATCGGCGGCGGCTCCCACAAAACCAAGCACTCCAAGCCTAAAACCAATGCCGCCTCCTCCTCCTCCGCCGCCGCCGCCGCCGCCGAAGACGCAGAGGAAAAATCCACCGCGCAGAGCTCCAGCCTCACCACCTCCGCCGCCGCAGTCGCAACCGCAACCGCTCCTCCTACATCCTCCGCCGCGGAACCGATCCACACCACGCCGGATTCCGCCGTGATGTACAATTTCGCCGACGTGAGCTTCTCCAACGTGAATCCAATCGCAAACCCTAGCCTCGATCAGCAGCCGGCGGCGGCGGAACATATCTTCGCGGCGGCGGAGTAAAAAATATTTTAAATTCTAATTTTCTAATTTTATAAGAATATTTATAATAATAGTTAGTGAATTAATTAAGGAGTAAAAAATTAGAATTAAAATGTTAATTTTGGTCAAAATCGGGATTAAACTCGTTGACTGTTAGTTTCTAACGGAAATGTTGACGGGGGACCAAAATGATCAAATTTCCATATGTGCAGAACCAAAAAATCCAAAAAATAATGTTTAGGACCAATAAAATATAAAATGACCATATGTTCAGGACCAATTTTGGCCTTTACTCTTTAAAATATTACTAATATATTAATATACACAATCTATTCCTAACGACGCATGCATCTATTAAAATAAAGTTAGCAAATAAAAAAAACTTTCAACATAAAACACTAACCAGAATGAAGGTTGGAAATAAACACATTATTATTTTTATTAATCCCAAACAACTGATCATAATTCATAACATTTCACGAATTAATTAAATTGATTTGTGACAACAATGTGAAGCAATATGATTTCTCTTGTTAATTTTTTAAGTTGTGAGACGAACGACATTTTTATTCAAATCTCATGGATTTACTATCCGACACCAGACCAAATATTGGTAATATGCATTTTTTACCGTGGATTCCAGCAGTCATTTGAATAGGTATATATATAGTTTAATCATTTCCTCCATAAAAATGAATACGTTAATGTTATAGAATCCTTACCTAAACCTCACCAAACTAATACCAAGAGTTCAAGAACAAAAAGCATATCATCAACTAATCGGACATATATTTATCAGTATAATTAAAATTCCAGTTGAGTTATGAGTCCCTCTGTTTAGGGATCTCCGTTACATATAGTAGCATCCATCTACTTGCCAACCAACCCAAACCAATGAAGAACGACTGCTAAAAGGAGCATAAATATGGCCAACAACAATCCAGATCCTCCCAGGAAAAACTTCTTTGTCTTCTTTGCACCTTCTACGCCGCTTTGAATCCTACCCGCCCATTTCATCTGCACTCATTGTCATTCAGAATCAGTAACGAAACAAACAACTCATTACCCACACAAAACCCCTCTCAGCTAATTTTTTTTCCATTTGAGAATATGATCCTAAATGACAAACTGATAGCACTCAGGTTAACAGAAACTATGTCAAAGAAACATAGTGGGTGGTGCATACCATAGTGTCCAAAGTATCAGGAGACAAAGATGACATAGCCTGCTGAGCTTTCTCTGCATCTTCGCGTGAAAGTTTGAACCCAAATTGCTCGCTAATGTTAGCCATCGTGTCCGTGCTCATATTTTTCATCATTGATGAGAACATCTGCATAATATTATCACAAATACAATTGAGAACACATTTTCTACAATGGACAAAAGAAATGAGACAGGAATACACGAGTTTGGGGGCTTCATTCCATTCTAATTAGAGCTATATACTAGTTTTCCATAAAGCATATAAGTATTTCATATTTCAACAATGAGGCTAAGAACAGTCAAATATACTATCAAATTCTATTGCATATGTAAAACCAGACACACTGCCCAACATAATGTAACTGGCCATACTATAAGCTTTACTACAAACAATTATATTAAAGTCAAACTGGAACAATGAGTAATTGAAGTATAATCCAATCATATCATAATTTCATATTTTTACAATATAAAAAACCAATAGGATCTATCACATTTATACCACTCTCATGTGATAAACACTGAACAGAGGATTGAGAGAAGTGGCAGATAAAGCAGAAAATGCAAAAGGATGATGTGGGAAACCTGTCGCATAGCTGGATCCTTCAATTGGTTTCTCATTTGCTCTTGTAGATCACCACCCGAATTTAGGAAGCCCGACTCTGAAGAACTTGAATTAAGATGTCGGGAGGAACTACTTTCGCCAGCATCACTGCCATTTAATTTTAGATTATCTCGGGTTTTAAATTCATCTGATCTTAATCCATTGCTTGCAGTTGATGATGGTCGCTCCTGACCTCTCATGGATGAAGCCATCTCAAACATTTTTTGGCACTCATCAGGCGGCATCTTATTAATCATATCAGTTGCCATCTTGAGCATGTCTGGTGTCAAGTTTGGTGGAACTGATCCAGGGAAACCTGCTGACGGTGATGAAGCTGCCTCGTTCCCCTTTAAAGATGAAGCCATCTCAAACATCTTTTGAAGGTCTTCAGGCGGCGTTTTAGCCATAAGGTCAGTTGCAGTCTTGAGCATGTCAGGTGATAGATCTGGTGGAGTTGGTCCAGGAGTGAAACTACCACCATTTTTCTGTCCTTGGAAGGAGGAAGCCAACTGGAACATTTTATTGAGTTCTTCAGGTGACATCTTGCCTATGACATCAGTGGCAGTCTTTATCATATCAGGAGAAACACCTTCAACTTCTCCACCATTCATAGCAGACAATATCTCAGGATCAGTTTGAGAAATGAAATTCTGGAAGGATCTACAATAAAATAAAAAAAGAAAAAAAGAAAAGCTTATTTAACTTGGCAGTTAGCAATAGATAATACAAGCTCTGACACTGACAAGCCACATTCAGGGAAGCATAAATTTCAATACTGTTAAAAGCTCAAGCAATAAAATGAATACATAAAAAATTTTAATGCAAAAGAAGACAACTAATTAGTATTACTACCCTAACAGCATGGATCCCATAAGAAAATATTAGAAGCTAATGAAATTTTAGCTTCGCATTGTGGCAATCTTTTACAACTTGCACAAGAAAACGGCAAAAAGGGATTGACTGCAATGAAACCTGATAGATTCCGGGTCATCTTTTAAAGCCTTCAAATAATCATTATTAGATGACTGAGGTTCCACAATGCTAGCAGATCGACTAGATTTAGACTGAGTGGTTCCTTCTTGTGATAAAAACGAAGATTCTGATGTCAAATTCTCGCAGTTGTCAGACAATACTGTGGCTTCTTCAGTCATATCTTCAATAACCACCCCTAACGTCAAATGATAAATAGCACATAAATCCATATTATTCCCAGGAGTATCAATCAAAACACGAAAACTGATGTACAAGCAAGCAGCATACCTCTTGAATGAGTTCTGCCTCCTTCTTTATTCAATCTTTCCTCAGCTTCCCTACGTATATTTGGTATCAAAGAACATCAGTCAATAAAACCAATAAAGACAGCCATAAAGGTGCGAATCCTGGCCAAATGCAGGATGGGAAAAGCAGCCTCCATGGAAGCTGGATAATACTATCAAACAACAAGAGAACTTAGGGAACAGATAGATACAGTACCTTAAGCTATCTGCAATAGTTTCATCCCCAAGAGATACTTCATGTGCTTTAGTCAAGTCAGACACAGCTTCCTGAAAACATTCAATGTATATAAAGATAAGAGAGGGCATAATCAACAGTGAATAAATTATCAAGCTTACAATACATAATACTCATCAAAGAAATTCGAAACAGTTACTCACTCCTAGTTTTCCCAATTCCTTGTATGCTTGACCCCTTCGGTAGAGAGCTTTAGGGTTCATTGCATCATAAGCCAAAACCTGCAGTACAGCAAAGTTATCATACTAGCTACTCTTCATTGGTTACTCCAGGCCGTCAATGCAGAAGTTCACATAACTGTAGTGTAACTGTTTCTTCGAAATAAAATACTCCATAAAACTATGTTTAATTTGACAAGATCTTTACCAGAAGAGTACTCATCACAGATATGTTTAGCATTGTAGGCCCTAGAGCTAGAAAGTTGGAACTCACCAAGAGGTGAAATAATAATGATAAGCATATATAGATTAACAAGAAAATAAAATAGTTGGTAAGCTTTATTGATTGAGTTGAAGAACACACTTTGAAAGATAAAAATGTTTCTTCATTCAACACAAATAGAAGAATCTATCCTTACCTCTGTACCTTCTCCAATACACTCTTCATACTGCTTGGTTTTCAAGTAACATGACATCATATTAAGAGAGCATGCTAAAAGGAGATTCCTGTCCTTTGAAGTAGGAATATCTTTAAGATTTTTCTTTGCCTAATATCACCCAGAAAAAAAATGAGATTAAAATTTCCAGCCCCAAAAAGGAACACCAGTGCAGCTCAAAGATAACATGCACAAAATGAACTTACACGCATATATTTCTCCAGTGCCAATGTGTACTTTCCCTGACTATGAAGTTCATTACCCTGAAATTAGATAAACGAAATAAGTGCAACAAAAACTCCAATAAAGATCAACTAATTGGATTGCTATTTTTAAGTATTATTCTCATTCTCCAGTTTACTAATTACTAGTATTCCAGATACGCATATTTAACTAAGCATAGGTGCATGCAACATTCTAGGAGGCACTATAGATCCAACCAAACAACAAGATTAGCACATATCAACTCGGGCAAGAATATGAGGATTGTTTTTTTTTTGTTCTACCAGCTAAATTGACTTATGCCTCGGATCTATCCTGTATGATGCCTTGCAGTTGCAAGACAGTAATTTGACTTAAAAAATATATGGCCAGTCCTCAACCAAAGATGTGTTACAAGAGTACGTAATTAAACAACAGAGTTCTCAAAACTAGAATATTCAAAAGTAAAGCTAAGGTTATTAAGGAGCATGACCCATAAGCCCTGATTGAGTGATGGCTTGCTTGATTTGAAGAAATCATTTCGCCAATCATTCAGCAATTGAAATACTAGCAAGTAGCAACAACCCAAAAGTTAGCTAGTTTGTACTCAAAATGTCACTTGTGCATAGTACAAGTACAATAGGAACATGTGTGAAAAATAACAACTCAAGACATGTTCTCTACCTGCTTCTTCAGCATCTCGGCACCATTAATTTCATAAGACACGTGTGCATCCATACGCGCACGCATAGCAGCTAACTCTTCAGGTGAAGCATTTGCCATCTTCTCACCAATCTCAGCCATGTCCTCCGGACGAGTGTGTTTCAACTGCTCAGCAGCATGCTTGAAATCTTCAGTATTCAAATTTTGCATGCCTTGAGTTGCCATCCTCATTAAATCTGGATTGGACATCATCTGCAACAGTCATTGGTTAAATTAGCCCGGAATAGGAGCACATAAATCCAGTCAACTTGTCTAAACTCTAAACTATGTGCTACACATGAAGACCACAAAGCGATAACTACAAATCCACCCTAACCTACAAATAATTAAAAGAAAAAGTAATTCAGCCACGAAATGTTTTACAAGATAGCAATCTCTGCAAGGAATCCACATGATCAACCAGGTTAATTTCACACAAAGACACTTGCGGTATTCCTGATACAATCCAAAGATCATATTGACACTACAGCAACACAAAATGGAGTAGCTGGCACAAGTACCTGCTGCTGAATCCGAGCCAACTCAGCAGGAGACATCCGGCTCATCTGCTCCTGAGCCATCCTTATCAATTCGGGATCCATCATTCCGTTCAACATTCTTCCTAAAACCGAAATTCGATTAATTACGCAATTGAAGAGAAACAAGTGGTCGGATTTCGGGGCGCTTTGATTTGTTTGGGTATCAAATCAAAACGTGAAGCATAACAACAAAGAGTTTGTAAGGTTGATCGGTTTGGTTTTTATTAATATGAATACATACACCAGAGTGTCTCCAATGTACAATTAGAATTACGAGTTAACGTACATTTTGTAAATTTTAAATTTGTATTCTCTCTCCTCCTTATTTTAGTTCAAACATTTCTAATTTGTCATCATAGCGTTATTTTATAAATAAAGTAGAGAAAATAAGGCAAGAGAAACATAAAGTGAAAGTGATGCTTCCATATTTAAAAATGTGTCACTTAAAATACAACTTTTCAAAACGAAAAATGCATAAAGTGAGACGGAAAGAGTAAGACATGTGATAGTCAGATTTTAAAATATATATGTCCCTAAATTTTGATATAATATTGGTAAAAACACTTTTTCATTTTTAAGATTTTTTTTTTCTTCCAAATATTCTCTAGCCTTTAAGCAATATTTTAATCTAATCATAATTTGAGAGACTATCACCATTTTCTTTTCTGATTTTTTTTAAATTAACTCCTCTATTAAGGAGGAAATTACAAATAAACTTCTAAGAAAGGAGGAAATTATAACTAATGTCTATAGGTCTCGAACTCAGCACCTCATACATTGATGTCTAAGTTTCTTGCCGCTAGGACAAAGGCTCTGGACCATTTCCTTTTTTGAATTTGCAGTCACTAGGGTTGTCAAAATGGATATTGGATGCCCGATATCCAAACCTGAAATATCGGTAATTGAATACCCGATACCCAATTTTTCGGGTTTTAGGATCGGGTTCGAGTATATATTTATAAACCCAATGGTATTAGATTTTCAATATTTTTCGGATTTTTTATATGTAATTTTCAGATTTTATATACTCTTTTTTGCAGTTTAGGATTTATTTGATCAGATCGGATTTCTTAGTTTGGATTTTGAATTTTCTGACAATTTGGATCGGATTTATTTATCATAAATTTTGAATTTTCGGATGAAATCGAATTTGAAAAAGAATCTAATTTGAAATCTAAATGCATATCTTAAGGATGACCGGCACTACAATTTCAAGGGAAGGGTTAATTTTTTTACAATATAATTTTACCATTTTAGTACATCCCCACTAAATTAGCTCATTTTCTAATTTTAAATACATTTTCACCACATATTGATGAGATAGGTCTCATTATTCATTAATATAATTTCAATTACATTTTCCTTGATCTATTATACTTTAACAATTCTGCGTTACAATTCATGCTGTACTAAAAGTCTCTATTTTTTGGGACAAAAGGAGTATGTGTTGTAGCAGTAGTTTGATTTCTTTTATTTTTGGGACAAAGGGTGCGTGAAAGTGGCACATTTACTCTTTTCTTTACTTTTCTAATAGGCACTTCCAATTCAGCCGAATCTTTAACGTCATACCTATCGACCATCAACAAACCAAGATATCTACTTCTTCCCCCACATGCCCGCCATCCCCGTGCAGTCATTGGACGAAATCCAATTTTCATATACTTGTGTTGCCTACTGTACAGAGGAAACAAGGCGGATCTTCAAAGTTTATGTCGTTATTTTGGAAGATCCAATCGTAAGAAATAACTAGAAGGCAAAGTCTTTTTAGGATAGAGAGTTGTCGAGGCATATCCTTGGATTCAGGCTCATTTCGAACAACATAGTTACAAAATTCATAAGTTTTGCGTCATCTACAACAAGAAAAATGATATAGATTGTGGCTCGCGCGAACCAGATAAGTTGAAATTAACCTTGAAAGTCTATCACACCGAAAACAAGAAGTCTTTCAGAGTTCATAATGAATTTCCTAATTATTTATAATAGTAATTTTTTAGTATTTTTTACTAGTATTAACCCAGATTTAAAAAAATGGCGTCTCATTTAAATTTGTTAACAAAAAAATTGTAGTACTCTGTTTTCAGTACATAAATATAGTGTGTTTGCCTGGACAGTAACAAATTTAATTTAAATTGATGGAATACGAAAAATTATGCAAACTAGTTCAAAATTAGATGACACACGTACCATATAAACAACTAAGCTAATATAAGTATAAACTACACAGAATATCCAATCAAATGAACGCACAATTAATATTCATGGATATCCATTCACTTATAAAAAACATGTTTATTACTAATTGTGCTACAAATCGATGGATAATGAATACGATAGGAATTGGCACTTCTTTTGGGTTATAGCATATTCTCCTTTTCTTGTTTTTCTTGCTCCTCTTTGTACATCATTATGTCACATTTCCACTGACTGAGGCATCCACAAAGAATTGTCATAAAGCATATAATGTGATCATTTTCTATTCGTTAATGGAGTATCTCAATCTTGGCATAATCACCTACAGATGATATGAACATATTGCATATATATTCGCTTATTAAATGATTAGCTAAAACGTGAGAATTTGTTACACTATTCTAAAGCCATCAACTCCAAAAACTTTGTATATAAAGGAAAATATGTAGAGAAATTAGATGTTAATCATCGAGTTCCAAAGGCTTGAAATATTTCCCATCTATGAGATAAGTACCAATACTCAGTCGTACTGCCCACACATCCATAGGCTTCCTCGAGACAATCCTGTTAATCATCAATTTATATTGCCAAAAGTTAGAGAAATCAAATAAATTCTCATATTTTTCATCAATTGAATTTCATTTGGTTTACGAAGAAAATACCAATTGAAAAAAAAAGAAACAATTAATTAGAGAAATATGAAGTGAGAAAAGATGGGACGGACCTGCCGACGTCACCGGGATTGACTAAGCCGGCGTTGGCGCGCAAGCAAGGAACAGAAGAAGCAGTTTTGAGCAGCTTTGGAGCCTCAATCACTATTATGGGAGACCCTACCTCTAGTTTTCTCGATTCGCATTTCACTACATGCCTTCTCCTTGCTGGAATGACGGAACACAGATGCAATATCATTGCCATGGATTTGGAATCTGATTATGTTTTTTTGTGCTTCTTACACCCTACTATATCTACTTTTGTGCTTCTCCAGTACAATCACTTATATTTGGATAAGATAAGTGATCTAAATATTAACAAAATAACAGCGTGTAAAATCTTAGAATCACCGTATATACCAAAATTAGTACTACTTGTAAAAGATCCCATCATATTTGAGTGGTGCGATTTCTCTTGTTGACTAATTTAAGACATCTACCTCGCCTGTTTGTTAGCTATCCTCATTTAGTTCCATATAGTAAAATAAAATCAATTAAACATTAGCGGCAGTATCATTACATTTCATGACACACAAGTGGAATACTTTTGACACATGACCAATGCGTATACATTCATTTATTCACACAAATGTTGAAGCAAAGAGTTCAACTATGCAACTGATGCTTGTATATATCAAGAGCTAGCTACCTCCACCTTCCTTCTCCGACACTAAGCATATGTTGTCTTTCTTCAGCTGACTAACTTTATTGATAATTTGCGATTAATTAGTATATTATGGCTTATTAGTGGTCAGTGGCAGATTTTTTAACTAATTATATTAATTTTTAATTGCTTAAGTCATATTTAAACTTATTTGACAATGAACATCGAATCAATCGTGTCGACAATGATGATCACAAAGTATGAACACATTCCACAAACCTACAAAATTGAAGGATATACACATTCCACAAACCCAGAAAGTCGACTTCCAAACCCAGAAAAATCACAGATCAGGAAGATGGATGAACAACAAACCCAAATATGTGTAAGCATATAAAGAAGCTCAAATATAGAACATATATCATCATTGACTTGCATCAACTTCACACAAAGAGGTTCATCTAGAATATAGGATCCAACGATTCCAACCCCTTTTCACCACAACCGTCGGGCGCCACCAATATCGTCGGGTTGTGAACGACAACGGTCATGGAATGAACATTTAGGCAGGTGCGGACGATGGCAGCCATGGCATGAGGCCGCAACTGCTAGGAGTGGAAGAGGGAGTTGGGGGGTTACGAGCGTGTGCTCGAGAAATGGGAGTGGAATAGTGTGTGGGTGGATTAGGGTGGGATTAGAAGAAAGAGTACAAGGGCAACTTGGAAATTTTGGTCAAACAGTATGCAATAACAACGACCAAAAATAAATAAATATTGAAGATACATTTTATAGATATAGATTAATCATTTGAAGTTACCATAATATAACAATATATTCAGATTATGCATTGGATTTCAAGCAAATGCAATAAACTCATAATGTTACTTGTTACTTGACCATGTGATCTAATACCAGAAAAGCGCACACACCCAACAGTATTATTCATTTCAATTTTGCCAGTGCTAAAGTTAAATAAAAATAAGAAATAACAATTGTCACTCTGAAATCTAGTTCAAGGTTGTTGATTCTGCTCCATTTCTCTACTAGTTTTTATACATGACCCCACTTTTTTGTTCACAAGCAGAAATCCTGTACAGCTTATAAATAAAACCAAAACCTTGGCTACCTTTTCTACAGCACTAGCATACACAGGCCAAAATTTCGATCTAAAAAACCTATGATTCGAAAAAACTTACTAATCATAGCTCGTCTTAGGTCACCTTGGAGCCTGGAGAAAGTGAATAATGGAGCCATGGTAAATTCAGACAATAACCAAGTATCCAGCTGGAAATCTCGTATAGAGTAACATCTGACGAAGAGCTTGGCAGCACTGATTTTTTGAGAATATAAGATGTGAAATGCATTTCTGACTCAATCTGTGGTTTCTGATGAGGACAAGGCAGCAATGAAATTTAAAAATCTAAAATGTATTTCTGACTTAATATGTGGTTAAGAGGTGTTCTCCGAATTCTTTGCATGAAAGGTGAAAGACTCGGCCACTCCACACTCCTATTCCACTGCCCTCTTAATTGTATATCTTCACAGCCTTCTCGAAAGGTGGACGGTACTGAAAAAGATTTGGTAACAGCAGATTTTAGTGCAACCTATTCAGAGCATCCAAGGACAAGAAGTACACGATGGCAACTTCAATTTATGAATACATTCATAAGAAAAATAGGCCAAGATATTTAGGATGACAAAAAGAAAAGAAAAAAGCCATGAATATTAAAACGGAGGGAGTAATAAATACTTGGTTGAGATTATTTATACACAACTTGGAAGGGATTGTGGCTTTCGAAAGTGTGTATATACGTAGTCATATATTGATTATAATTTGTTAATCTGAGAGTAAGAATCTAACATGTCAAAGGAATTGAATGAGAATTGGCTTAGAAGAAGCAAACAAGTGCTGATTCAGAATACCTGATTAGCTGCAAGAGGCCTTTTTGGGGTATTATCTATGTGTTCTAGCCCAAGATACTGCTCCCAAGCAATATACATGCTGCTTGTCTGCCAGCCCGAGATTCATACGAAGCAATAAGATGTTAATTCATCTAAACAATATAATTCCAGTGGATGCACAACAGATAAAGAAGAGAAGTTTTTTTCTTTTCTTTTCAGATGTGTGTGTGTGTGTGTGTGAGAGAGAGAGAGAGGGAGAGACCTGGAATCGAGTAAACAAAATTTCTGAATCCTCTAGGTACTCAGTTTGACCTTGTGAAACAAAAGCAAATTTCCACTGGCAAAAAGAAAACGGGACATGAGCAGAAATTAGAGGTTATAACAACCGAGGGGAATATGCTAGCAACACATATCTAGGGTTAGAATCACTTAAACTATTAATGGAATTAGATCTGACTTCTGAGGCATACAACCTTAGAGAACTCCTCATCTGATACACATAACTTTTTCTGAACACGAATCTTGAGATCAGCTAAAATCTCGTCTGCGTGAATGACCAATAAAAAGGGCTCACCAAAATTCTGAATCTTCTGCCACAAACAAAGTGCAATATTGTGATAACAAATAAAAACCAAGAAGTGCATCTTATTGAGCCATTACCCAAGTATGTGATGGCTCAACCACAAGATAAGGATAAATCAAAATGTTACCACTTGGTTCTGACTTTCTTCATTCATAAAGTGATAAACATGAATCAAGCAATCATGACGACCAAGATGTTTCTCTTCTTCAAGTATCTGCAGAAATAAGGGAAACTGTTAAAAGAGAGAGAATGACATAATTTAGTTACGCGCCTGCAGGGGCTAAAAATTGCAAGCACTTACACAGGCAAATGCTACTGAACATGAAATTTGGTGAACATGAGCCTTAAAGCACTTTACACAGATGAGCATGTAATGCACCCACCCATCAAACACATACACATACACACACACACACGGAGAAAGAGAGTGGAAGAACCTCTTCAGCTCGTAAAGTCCAATAGTTGTCATTTATGCTCTCTATCTTTTCCCCTGAAGAAAATATCTGAAAAGAAATCCCTACAATATTATTATCTAAATACATCAAGATATTATGTTAACAGTACTAACAAATCAAAAGCAACTTCATGATCTTTTATTTCCCTTCACCTCGATGATGCAAATGAGAAACAAACAAAAAAAAAACTTACCAGAAGCAAGTATCGCTCATTACTACCTAAAATATACTGCTAGAAAGCATCAACACTCGTCTTCCATAGTCCATCAGGCAGCCTATGTCAGATAATTCAGATCACACCCAGCGACAGGCATGCTATAGGTAAAAATCTGACCCAAACTAACATATTAATCTGATTGTTTCAAAGCCCCCAACGTTCACTTTTCATCTCAGTCACCCACCAGATTAATGTCACTCACATAATTCCCTGCTACTTTCCAATTTATAAGGAGCTTTTAGCAAAATATACTTGATCAATGCATCCTCACCATGTTGTCTCAACCCACGACTACAGAAATTTCATTTAGCTGGAAGCAATATAGCATGATAATTGCAATTTTTTCTCCAATTATATACATGCTATGCTCGTCAACTTCTAAGAATCCCTTTGATGGCCATAGCATTGAGCGACTCATCAGTTGAGTTCAACATCCAAACCTTGTGTGAAATATGAACATGGTTCTCAAATTTTAAGTAAAGACAAACTAGTTATTAGGTCGTAACTTGATAATACATTTCTACAGTCTTCGTCATTAATATAATCAATGAGAACAAAGAGTAAAATATAAATGGTGGAGATAAGATCTCCAGACCTTGTAGATCTTGTGGGTGAATACTTCCAGTAGTCTGAGTTCTGCATTGGGACGAGACAGCTGAACCTGCATAACAATCAGAAGAAGCAATATTAATCAAAGAAGCACCAAAAAACAAATTATCCTATACATATGAAGAAATATATTCTAGAATTGAAATATGTATCCTAGTGAAATGTTGATACAATGAATCAACATTATCGGTCCAATAGTTTACCTTCATCCTGAGTTCATCAAGCAAATCAGCCACAGTGCTATCCTTAGGCAGTCTAACATTGTGAATTTCCACCTGGAAATCAGAAAGAGTAGGAGAATAATGATTTTGTCAAACATAAATCAAAGGGATTGATGTGTATGCCAACTTGCCAAGCACAACAAATTTACTAAAACTAGAATATGACTTACTTCGCTGTTTGTCCCATGACGGAAAGCCACTCTGAGCGTTCTTAAGCCTTGCAATTCTGGCAGAGGCATATCCAGGACTTCATAGTACAATATATCAGAAGTCTGACCAAAATAATAACTATTCAATATTTCAGATAGTAAACATGTCAACTCAGACTCTTTAACGTTAAATAATAGCTTACCTGATTGTGATGCAGTAACATATCTAGCAGATTATCTACTCCTCTATACTTTATAGGATGAGGTTTTGGTTGTTGAGTGTATGAATTGCATGACGTAAGTCTAAGTTTAGAAGGATCATCTACTCCAAGTTGGCGAGCCAATTTCTCTACAACTTCATCATATGTGTCAAGCTTTGACCTTCATTTATTATAGATATATATTTATCAGAATGCAACAAATACACAGATTAATGTGATCAACTAATATAAAGACGACGTATTGAGTTCAAAATTTTTTGACAAATTTCGCACTTACAGTTGTAAACAAAATTCATCATCTTTAGGCTTTTCTAGGGACCGAAAATGAATAACCTGCAAAACATCCAAAATAAAATATGAAAATGATTTCATATTCAGATATCTACAGTATTATGAGTTTAGTTTGTTCAATGTCACCATCAGAAACTTCCTATCTTCCTTTCTAGAGTCCTAGACATGCAAGGTTCACAAAGGAAACTATTGCTAAAGAATTGGTATGTTGTTTACGAGTCCAAATTATTTTTCAAAACAGCAACTGAGAGTTGAGACAAATATTTATTAACAGAAAACAGAAAGTATACTCGAGAGAATGGAGGCAAGTAGTGCAAGGAAGTCTTGGCTCACATGCTTGCTCCCAATGCTATTAGTTCTACTACGCAGAACCCTTAGTTTCTTTTATGCTTTACAAGACATTTAATGGCTTAGAAGTTACTACCAACGTCCACCAAAATTTGTCCCACTTTGACCCGGCATGGGTTTTAAGAAATGTAATGGAAAGTGAGTTGAAAAAGTTAGTGGATTGTGGGTCCTACTTCTATATATTAATTTTATAATAAAATGTGAGTAGAAATGAGTTAGTGGAATATGAGGTCCACTACCAAAAATGGTAAAAGTGAAATGGACAAATTTTGGGGGACGGACGGAAATGGGAAAATGGGACAAATTTTGGTGGACGGAGGTAGTAGAACATAATAAAACACTCTTTTCATTCTCATCAGTGGTAACCTCCTTTTCTTTTTGCTCTCTTTTTTTCTTTTATGCCAGAGCATCTCAGCAGTCCGTACCAATAATATTGATTTGTAGTTAAAGCTTAAGATGACTAATGGCAGTCACATACTCAAATGTATCTTTATAAATTTCAGAGTAGCTGTTACAAAAGAGGGGCCCTTAAAGACAAACAAGAGTAAAAAACTTTTTTTAAAGAGTTCGGATCAAGCCTGAACTATGAGCCCTTCATGCCAAAAAGATTTTCAGAATCTCAACAAGATAAACAGGAGTGCATGGACAGAAAGAGCATAACACTTGTAAATACATAAAACAGTAATTTCACATAAGAAATATGAAAAATCGATACTAAATGAAATTCATTAAATACTAAATGAAAAGTACTTGGAGATTATGGCGGTACTCAAAGAATGACCGAACATCTGGGCAACGAAGTTTCTGGAGAGCTTCACTTGGAAGGGACTTCTGAATGCAAACTATGTCCCCATCCTCAAGCTGTAGTTGAAGACAAAGCAAATGATACCACCATTTTTTTTTCACATACGGCATAACACACATTATTAAGAAAAACATATGCAAAACAATACCTGGCTAGACCTAAAAGTGAGTATCTTCTGGATATGTTCACACATCACATTAGGATCAAATTTTATTTCCTGATAACCAGAAACAGAACAGATTAATACCAATGAGTTGACACTGCCAAACAGTGTAACCAACCCCACCCCCCCAAAAAAATGAAATTACTGCCGTAAGTACTTGAGCAACCAGGAAAGGAAGGGAAATGAAGAAATGTAATGACCATTCCAAATAGAAGACAACTCATATCCGACTCCCCTATATCTATTTTGGGAGTAAGAAATCAAAGATAGGTACAATGGACCCTTCTTTAACTACTTGATGTAAAGCTGAGAATAGAACAGCCAGCTCATTACAAGAACGGGGAAAGGGACAGAATGGTGTGGTTACGGGGAAAAACAAGAATATAAAATTAAGAAGAATATGTATGGTTCAAAATTACTTCTGATATTTAAGCAACAAACCTCATAAAGCTCAATATCTTCCTCAGGAGCATAGCCAGCCATCTCATTTAGTCTAGTCAAGATATCTACCGGCTTCCCAAAGCTCTTCACAAAAAGTCTACCAACATATCTGGCATATAAAACGGATAAAAATCAATGACAAAGAATTGCTTCTCGTTTTCATCTCTAGGTGATGTCTAACTATTTGGTCCTACAGATATGTTCTACATAAAAACATAACAAAACAAAGGAATGCGAACTAGAATAATACCTAAGCTCTTCCTTTTCTGGATCATAAAGCTTGAAGAATAACAAAATGTCATCTTTTGCCTTATTAGGGAGAGGGATAGGCAGGGAGTCCTGATTGATATCATAGAAGGTTATTAGCAATTTAGCGTTATTTATGAAGGAGAGCTTACTTTCTCACAACAAAAAGTTCCATTACCGGCCCACGTTCTAGCTCTAAGAATAGCCTCAACTCTGCATTCTGAGCTTTATTAGACATATCCCTCAGATACCCAACCTACATCCATGTGAAGAATTGTAACACAACAAATCTCAAAACAGTCGAATTCGTATAGGAAAGTACTGATATACTTAATAGTACTAAATATAAACTGATAGCATATGAAGACCAATGAGTTGGTCAAAAAAACTGTTGACTATAAAGGTACAAGACATTCATAAGTGGTCACTTTTATAGGAAAAAAAAAAATTTGCTTACAGTCTGTGCTTCCTCAGACTGTGTCAATGGACGGTTAGGACGATAAGTGTGATTTTGCCGTTTTGCCCACAGCCAGAAGCGTTGTAATTGCACAGGTATACCAAATTTATTTGCAACCTCTTCCTGGGGAATAAGATCAGTTGATGTTAATAATAACTACAGCTTCAACAACTGAATGTTGTAAAAATTAATATGTGAGATGGCTTAGCCTGGAACGACTTTATGTATTTCATAAAAAATTATAGAAAGTGTATGCTCATAAGAACAGACTGAATTTGAAATTTAAGATATGTAACATGTTGATTTGTAAATCGGCTTAAAGCATCAAACTGACTTATACCCATCTGATTCATTTTCCTTCTCTTGATTAATATTTCTAGCCAAACGTCTTAAGCTGAAATCGGATCACTTATTTATGGCAAACAAAAAAATCAAACTTGCAATGTAGTATTATAGAAATACAAGTATGATTTTCAAATCATATTTGATGTGATTTTAATTCCACTTGAACTGCTATGGTTATAGAATCTCAAATTGGACATTTTAAGTCACAAGTCACAACTATGTTTTCCATCTAAAGTTAAACTTATGGATGGTTGGCCCACATTTATGTCTAATCTTTTACATATTTCCTAGATGCAGGAAGAGCCCTCTTTCTTTATTTGAATTATTTTTTAAGTATGTTTCACAAATAAGCAGCCTGCCTGCATCATCCCAAATTTCCAATGACTAGTTAGCACACTTCAGAGTAAACATTGCATAGTTGCTGCTTGCCAACAACATTTCACCAATACCAGTTGATCTTTAAGCAGACTAGGGTGCCGATGACACATTGCAACCACACTGAAAGTTTTACGCGGATGTTTATTTAGCATAACAAGTAAGAGGAAATATTGATAATCTTAGGACAATCTACCCTCTCTTTAGGTATATGCACATATCCATAATAATATTGAAGAGAGGACGGTTCTGGCTTCCACACTCTATGATAAGTTCCCAACTGTGCAAATAGAAATGCATTCATCCAGATAATCTAGCTCCACATCAAAAGGTGGATTTCTCATGCACTAGTATCTACTTCTAGTGAAGAGATACAGCAGCTAAAGTATTACAGAAATAATTGTAGTGAAACATTTAGTCATGTTTACATACCTTAAAAACATTAAATGGCATCAGCTTCTGGACACGGAAGCTCCTAACTTTATCATGATCGACTAAATCAAAAAAAACGTTTCTTCCAATCTGCCAAACAAAATCTTCATCACATACTACCTGGAAGCATCACGCCACATTCTTATTAGTTGCAAGCCCCTACATTAGAAAGGTCATTCAACTAAAACATGCTTCTTAAATTACTTACCTTTACAATAGTGTAAAGATGTGCTTCGGCTTTTTCTTTCTTCTTTTGTTCTTTTTCTTCTTGTTCTCTCTTCAGCCTCTCCTAGTTGACAGCTCAAACTCTAGTCAGGCCACATATAGTAGGTAAAAGTAAAGACTGTTACCTTTAAGAAATATGAAAATATGCTGATATCAGAACTAACCCTAAGATGCTCGGCAATATCCTTCTCATCGACATGACACATGATTTTATCCTTGTCACTTTCACGTATATACACCAGCATATAAGCATTTGAGTGTTTGGTGAACTTGAAGGGAGTATTATTGATTCCCTGGTTTGTCTGCATCAGGTGCTGAAAAGATGAATGAAGAAAGGAAATTGTTATCACTAAACCAGAGAAGACTGTTAGCACTGCACAACCAAAGCAGTTTATATATTTCACCGAAGAATGACATCACAAAACCTACTTCTTCTTCACCGCCATACAGCTCATCTAATGCCTTCTTCATATCTTCTTTTGTCACTCGTTCATCATCAAACTTATACCTGAGAGATAATTACGATTATTTGCTGTTTGAGATTTATAACAAATACATTTGTAATCTTTCTGTAAAAAGCCCATGATATACACAATCTTCATGATTCAGCCAAGGAAGGGGTTTCTGAAATTTTTTGATGACAGTGGTGTAAGAAAACCACAGTGAGGGATGCTGACTGCATAATTTTTTCAAAGGGACTAACTCTCCAGAGATTTAACGATCACAACTATATTTTTGATTACGTAAAGAGAATTGACAAGAAAATGAGGCAAAAAAAATATCCATCCAATCAACAAAAAAGACTCATTATTGCAAATGTAATTCCTAAACTCAGACCAATTCCCAACCAATAGAATACACGAGCTTAATGATGTATCATAATCAACAGGACTCGCTGAAAGCTGAAAAACCATAAGAATAGTACTACTTTATGCTGCAAACATTAAAAAACAAGTTTTAGAATGGACTGCATACCACTGGCTGGAAAGAGTAGGCTGTATAAAGGCATAATAGTGACCACCGTGCACACCACCACTATGGACCAAAACACTGCAAATAATATAATTTGAACCAATGAAAAGATATAGCATACAATTTTGTGATATATATGCGTTATAATGCTAACTTTTCTTAAATTGCGAACTTGCTAACACATCAACGCAATGTATTAAAAATGTCAACACGATCAAAATGTCAACACAACTGTGTTGACATTTTAAATATCAATGTCAAAACAGTGCATTAAAATATCAACTAAGTTTATGTTGACATTTCATTATCCGTGTGTTGACATTTTTAATTCCTTGCGTTGATGAGCTAGCAGAGTTAGCAACTTAAGAAAGTTAGCAACGGATCACACCTCTATATATATATATATATATATATAGATGGATTTAGAAAGACTACCATTAAGTGACACAGAAACATAGGTTTTCATATCAACTTGGGCATTTACAAAAAAAAATTATCAAAGTAAACCTTGTTCAGCATTTACTATTCACAATCTGGGAAAATATATATAATTTACAAACTTGTTTGTGAAGCATCAACATAATTCTATGAACCAAAAGGCAAAAAACAACCGTTCAAAAAGTATAATTTTACAGTTAAAAATGGAAAATGTCTCTGCGAGAACGGAAAGTAAAAAAATCTTGCTTTTTTCACACAAGGTATAGGTGTTGAAGTAAAACCCAAGAAATACTATTACCTAGCCAAATCAGTTGAGTAAGTGGTAATTTTTCTCACTATAAAGCTGGGAACATAATGATAGAAAATCTCCTCATCTGACCTGTGAAGTGTATAGAGGTTACGTACTCTTCTATCAGCATCAGGTGACAAGTACTTTCCATTATCTCTATCAAGATCAAGTTGAAGAGGAAACTCATAGTGATCATTTATCTGTGTCACCGAAATCAAGAAATTAGGCTATCCACTTTTAGGGCAATATAAAGTGCAAAGAGTACAAAGTACAAATACACCAGAAATCACAGCTAAATCAGCTAGCTAAAAGAATCATATACAACAATGAAACGGCAGGGGCAAAACTCGAGACTGAAGTTTTGAGAGTTGAGACTTAAGAGAATTTGGTTGGCAAATGGCTTCATCAACACACTCACTCATTCCTTTCCTTCACATGTCCGGCTAGACAACAAGAATCAGCTCCTGAATTCCTATTGCCTAGGGTACTTCCATTGTTCAAATTATGGTTTTTGACTGAACTTCCATATCTAACGCTTTCAAAATTTAAATGTTATGACTGAACATCCTTTTTTTTGCAATTCGAATCACTGGCATTATTTCAATACACAATAACCAAACGTTAGAGATTGATTCCTACTGATTAAAAGAGAATATCTCATGGAACCTTTCCATACTTTGTTTCTATTGGTATAACTACTTTCGTAAATCGCTCCTTGTCTTGTTTCCATAATCCATAGTTATTTATGCATTGATTAATTATGAAATTCATTTTTTCTCTCTCTTTGCATTCTCTTCATTAGTTGTGTTTTTCTTTTTTCTTAATTTTCTATCTTTTAACACCACCAATACCCCAGAAACACCATCTTTAATATATGGTCCTTACATAGCAAGTTATACTTGGTCACCGAATTATACCCATTTACTCAATTTGCAAGAAGTTCATGGTTTGCGTTGCAATTTCTGAGACATTTCACATTTTCTAGTCTTTTCTACATCTTTTTGGAGGAGAACAAATATGTCTTATAATGCAACTTAACTAAATTAGTGCAGCTTAATAGAAAGAAGCCATTACAGGAATTCTTCACTAGCTCTTGTTCTACATGTAAGTATATAACCATATTCAAAAGGGAGTTACCTCTTCTGGTGACTGTGTATTGCATGTGGAAACTCTTCATTTTATGAGCAAAGGTTTATTTATAACCATACATTTGTCGTGCTCAATAATTAAACAGCTACGAGGAACCCTGATTAGGCACCATTGTTAAGTCTACCTAGAGGGGACAAGTCTTGGAATTCATGGATTCTCCACGATGCGACTAAAAACCCAAATTAGTTACACCAATTATAGAGTGGCTGTTCATATCATTTCTGTATCCAAATTCCAAGAGTGCTAACACAGCAATTATTAAGCTAATTGGTAGTGACTAATTCTGCTCAACCTTAGAACTATCAGTTATGCCTTATGTAAGTTGTAATGCCTAGGCTCTATGGATTTGGCATCGAAAAAGTTCATTCCAACCTTGTCTACCTCTAGTACTGTATGTGCCAAAAGAATAGTGAATCAGGAAAGCTCTTGATGGAATAGAATATATTACGTTTTCTATAACTGCTCACCTTTACCATAACATCACGCACAAAGTCGTATTCAAACCGCTTTAAGTGAAGCTGGAGAACTGGGGGAAAGTCAATGAATAGCACTCCTTTCTTAGCATCCTGAAATAAGTAGAGAATATTAGCTTAAGAAGGTCAATTACCGAAAAAAAAAATCTTCTTTTAGGACAATATGATCATAAAAGAAACAGGAAAACAAGACTGCTGAACTGTACAATGACAAGAAATGCATTGCTCATATATCATGGAGTATGATTCATATCCAACATTTGTCAAATCCAGTTAAGTGTTAACATGAGCACCTGCAAACCATGCTGTTCAGCATGGTACTTGTTATCTCCATCTAGATGTTCAACCGTAACATATTTGTCAAAAGAAGCATAGACATCATCACAGCCTTTGACATCAAGCTGAAGATCTGTGACATGAAGGAGGAAAGACGCGTTCTTACTTCTTACAATGAAGCATAGAAACAGCAGTAAAGTAAAATCAACAGTAAATCTGATCATGCTAAGTACCATAGAATGACTCTTTTCTACTGGATTTGTAATCTACATTTATGCACTCGATGTAGTTCATATGGTGCCCTTCAAATAACTGCTGTATGGCACCTTCCACAATGGTTCTCTAATGACAGTATCACAATTGTCAGTGGGTAACAGACTAACAGTATCCAAGTTCGGGAAAATTGAGATTAGTAGAAGCTAAGAACCTTCATTTTCTCTTCAAGCTTCTCGCAAAGAACTCTATTGAGTTCTTGTACATCATGTTGCAAGAAAGCATCATAGGTGTCCCATCCAAAGGATTTTGTCAACTCCTTTGTTGCAACACTATTATCGCTGTACTGTAGCTTGTAAAATAAACTCTGCAGAGCCAGAGGGATACTTGCAGATGGCATATCAATAACATTAGTAGGCATATGGTACACGACCTGAATTTACAAGCAAAGATGTGTGAGTAAGATCATGAAAGAATCAAAGAACCTTAATAAAGTAACTCAGATCCGACTACATAGCCCCTAATAAATATCCTAACCTTTCTGAAGAAAGGAATATGGTACAGAGTTTGGAGAAGAGAGTTCATATAGCAGGTAGCCCCTTGGTTTTTCAGTCCTACGAAACCAGTTTCTTTCTTCGAATCATATAGCCATGGATCCATAGCTTTGTACACCGCAACCTCAGCTTCAACTATACAGGTGTCATTGACAAGATAACCCCTGCTAGGATCATGAAGTTCACGAAGTGGCATAAAAGCTGTAAAGCCCCAATCATTTTCTCGCGCACTGAATTGATGTTGCGTTTCTGCATGATCATTAAAAAGGATTTGTTTACATTAACTAGCTTCATGCACCCCTTAGAACAGAAGATTGTCTCTAATTGAATGAAGCATCATTTCAGACCAATCATTGATTCATTTCCTGTTTACACTTGGCCAATGCACAGATAATTGAAAGAAACAGCAATGCAAATTTGATTTTTACTCAGTGAAGTTCTACATAGTAGTTAAATTCTGTACAAGTAGAAAGGGATTAGTAATGACTGGAGCTGCAAGAGATGTTAAGCAATACACATCATATTAAGAAATAAATATAATACTGCTTCCATATCTATGCCAAAATCGGGGATATCCAATAGTTATTGTCCTTGTCTAGGAATGTCAACAATATAAAAAGGTTTTAAAATATTACTGGAGGTAGTCAATTTTATGTACCTAATTACTCAATGAATGTTGCTCTATAGATAGATAGATTAATTCCTTAACCACTCTAAATAGTTTATGCTAAACCAAATGTTTAGCAAACAAGGTAATTTTGCTAAATAAATAAATAATGCAATGAGGTACTGAAATAATATATTGTCCCTTCATTACCCTTTCGGACTGAATACTTGCTATGGACTTGA
Organism: Salvia hispanica; assembly: GCF_023119035.1. Taxonomy (NCBI): domain Eukaryota; kingdom Viridiplantae; phylum Streptophyta; class Magnoliopsida; order Lamiales; family Lamiaceae; genus Salvia; species Salvia hispanica. Next base: position 49,611,912 of record NC_062968.1, read on the forward strand.
TTCACAATAGCCAAACTGAAATGGGCATATCGAGTCCATCCATAAGGTAAACCGGCAGAATCAGCAACATCCAGATACATGGATAATTGATCAGCATTGTTCCCCTTCGGAAAAATAAGAATCCGCCTAACAGGAATGATAAACTATTTGTTAGCATTACACACCAAAATGTTAATTACATCTACTGAAGCTCTTAATCTATAGAAAGAACAGTTACCATTTGTAATCACCGAGATCAAATATTCCAGAATAGAGCTTCTTAGTGGTTATCTTGGAAAAAAAATCGATCTTCCAAGTAAATTTTGCTGTGCGAGGATCCTCTGTTGGCTGGTTTTCCACATTATTTTCTGTTGCTTCTGGTGCTACAGCAAAGAGTGGACAATGAAATGAGAATATAGAACTACAGAAACAATGAAAGAAAAGTAAACGAGACAGTGTAATTCATGATGCAATGCATGCAGATGAAGTTTTATCATAGTACAACTAAAAGCATTTAGCTCCCTCTTTTTGCCCAGCTACTGCACGGAAGGAAAGCATGACAAACATACTCCTAAGGCCTCACACCATTAGCTTCTCAAACTACAATTGCCTTCTCAACGTGGGAGACACTACATGTACATAAAATAAACAAATACGGTGGGTTCCACGCAGCCAACTAACTGTTTACCATAAAAAATTTCGTGATGGATTTTAGAAATTTTATTGCACCAAGGAAGGTTCACATTTAAAGCAAGACTACAAGAACCCCCACCCCAAACCCTCCTCTCTGTTTCCGGAAGTTTATACAGAAAAGCAGACACAGAATGTATAACATTTAAGAAAAAACATTTTTCTTGCAAGCCATACAGAATGGCCACAATTAGGAAACAGACCAAAATCCCTATTACATCAACACATTTTAACCCACTCCAAAAAAATAAAACAAATATATTAGGGGGGAACACGTCTATCTACTTATTTGAGTTACCTTCCACTCCCATTGGCAGAGGCCCTTCCACTCCCATTGGCAGAGGCCCTTCCACTCCTATTGGCAGAGCCCCTTCCACCAAATCTGATCGAGGAACTAACATGTCCTCATCCTCTTGCTGCAACCGAAAGAAAGATTAAAGATTTAATACAAATGAAACAAAATACGCCGCATATGAAAACAACAGAGTAGCATACACCTCAAACACTTGATCGCCAACTAAACCTAAACAGAGGCCAATTGAATATCACTGGAGCTCGTTCTCTCACAGAAACAGACTAAAAACACACACACAAAGCACGCACGCACTGCGAATTGGCACCGTAAACAAACATGTAGGTTTATCCGAAACACTAGTTAATACAGGAGGTGCGCGGATTCACAAACCTCGTTCGGGGCGGGAGACGCTATGACAGTCATGTTGATTAGTCGAGTAGAAATTGAGGCAGAATTAAGCTAGGTTTGATTGAATTGGGTTAGATTCTGATAGGAATTTTGCAAATGTTTTCAGGTTTAGGAAATGGCAGCCTTGGTGCAAAGGGGGGAAAAGGTGGTGGGGAAAGGAAGGAATGATATCTGACGTGGACTATTAATGCTTGTTTCCTCTTTTTATTCGCATTTAAATTGATTTTAGTTTAATGCTGTAATTCTTCGCAAATATCGACTTCATTAAAGTGGGTCCACAGTGAAATCTATATTAACAACATTCAAATTTAATTACCTTGTGATGAAGTTCATGTTGTACGCCATCATATTTTCATGATTTTACTTTTTCACGACTTCAATGTGTGGGCGGGCCCAAATAGCCCAATAAAATTTATAAAGTTGAGCTGGAAATTTTTAACACAATAAATTACAATGTGATTAATCCCTAATTCGTTAGGATTAGATCCAAAAATCCAATAAAAATTCCATTATGCCTGCTCCTAATTCGATACTTTATTAATTATTTTATAATATTCAATTTTATATTAAATATATAAATTATTATTAAAAGTTTATTAATATAAATAATTGATAAATAAATTAGAAACTTGAAATGATTAAAAAAAATATCTAAAATTCTAAAACATGCTTTAAAATTTCTAGAAATATATTTATGTTTCATTTTGCACAAATCTCAAATATTAGTATTTGATCATATTTATATTTGAGTTTAAGCATATATCTCAAATTTATCATAATTAAATATTTCACCTTTTATAAGTTTCATCATTATTTATTAAATTGAGTGCATGTTAATTTTATCAAAGCAGCCTGATTAACTCGTTGAGCTAGCCCGAAGCTCGAGCGTTTAGGGTTAGAGTTTAACTTTTATAACAAAAAAAAAAGACCAACCCGATTAGCTTGCAACCAGTTGGGCCGACCGGTTTGACATTTTCCTAGATATGAAGTAAGAGAGAGGATAAAGTAAGGAAGGGGATAAAGTATGACATACATAGTGTATTGTTTTTTACCAAGCATAGAAATTACTCTATTATGTTGGAACGTCACGAAAAAGTAATACGATATTAAATGGAATGAGAGAGTACTAAAGTGTCTCGTATTTCAATTTTAGAGTAAAAATATAAATAGTGTAAGCTAAATGTTTCGGCTTAAGAATGGTATGGGGAGGGACTTCTCATTGTGGTAGTTGTGGCCTAAGACACAAATAGAGGAGAATGATGATGTTGCTAGAGTCCTGCCTTGGAAGGAGCTCCCCATTATAGATGCTCTTGTAGATTACTTATTCCGTTCCCAAAAGATATACTAGTTTCACCATCTCGGGTTGTCCTTCACAATTAGATAAAGTCTAAATATGGAAAGTTGTCAATAAAAATAAGCAGAGTTGTGATCAATTGCTAACTAATTATCAATTTCAAATTAAGACAAATTCTTAGCTATTAGATTAGGAGATAGTGGTTAAAATAATGTCAAGTGAATTTTATTCTAAATTTAAAAGTTATTAATGTCAATTCTGTGTGGTAGTTATAACTATTCGCTTTCTTTCTCCTTAAAATCATCTGAAAATTTTAAATTTACGTAACTCTCTCGATTTAAATTATTTTTTGCAAAAAATATATAAAATTAAAGGTAATTTTATATATTCTAACGAGATATCAATTGCATATGTTCCGACGACGTTCGATGATGAATTTAATAATTTGTATTTCAGTTTTCATATATGTTGATAAACAGATTTTTTTATCAACAAATGCTTCAAAGAATTCCAATATGCATGTAAAATCTCAATAAAATTGTGTTAATATGTTCATGTATACTTGTATTGATATTTGTAATACACTATGTTGATATCACAAAATCTTACCACTTTGTTGATATTTTGTCTACTATTTATTGTAATTCACAAGGTTTAATCTCATCTACTCATTTCAAAATCTAATGGAGTAGATTTGGTCTTAGTTTTGAATTATGATGCTATAAGTGATACTATAAGAGGACCCAAAATAATCATACACATCATTTATAATGCGGACCCACAATCCACTAACACTCATTCCACTATATGTTTCCCCGCTCGCTCTCTCTTACTTTTTTTTTTAATTTTTAATTACTTTACCAATTGACATTACAACACGTGTTATTTACAATTTTGTTTATTTTTTAGGACGAAGTGAGTATAATATTATAATGTGCAGACCCATCTACTTTGAAAAGACTACGATCTGGAGGCGATGGATTGGCCAATGAATAACTATAACGATTGCATAAGCTTTCATGGACAATATTTGCAAGCTTCACGACTTAACCTGATATGATCATCAACAACCGTAATCCTATTTTATTGAGTAACTCATGGCAAGACCTCCTTAAGCTCCAAGGAGTGGAAAAGAACAGCTTCCCTTCTTCAATCTGATGATAGACAAATTGAGATTATTAATAAATGTTTGGAGGCATATTTATGCAATAGAAATTTAAAAATCGTATTATGGTGGACTCGAACTCCAACTGTTTTTTACTACAACTTTTAGCAATAAGTGAAAAGAGAATTAATTCCAACAAACAAAATTTCAAAACTGATCAAAGAACTTTGAACTAAATTACGTAAAGTTATAATTATAATATAATTAAAAATCTATTTATATTTATTAATTTTGTTTGTCTTTATTTTTTATATTTTAATCTGATTATAAAAAAAAACAACAACAACAACAACTACTACTACTACTTTTATTCGAATGATGAAATTTATTCTCTAAATGGACTAAAATTGAGACTGTATAATGAGGCTGGGCTGAAATTTATTCTCTAAATGGACTCAAATTGAGGCTGTATAATGGGGCTGGGCTGAAATTTATTCTTTAAATGGACTCAAATTGAGGCTGTATAATTGAGGCAAGGCCCACTTTACTTTAATGCCTACACAGTAACACAGCTGAGCTATGTTCATCATCAATCCCTCTCTCTTCCCAAATTCAATTTAGGGTTAGCATTCAAAACGCTTCACTGATAACTCAATTTCGTCCAGTAATGGGAAGGAGAGAGCGTTCGAAAGCGGCGAAACTGGACAAATATTTGTTGTCGGAAGAAGACGAAAAAAAGGGGAAATCCCCAACCGAAGCGGCGAGCGACGACGAAGCCGAGGCCAACGAAGACCTCAGCCTCAAAATCGTTCAGAAATCAATGCAGAGAGCCGCTAAAAATGATCCAAGGGGAGACGGTGTTGCGGAAGTAGTTGATAATTTGAAGGAAGAGCCGAGTAAGAAAGAGCTGAAGAAGAAGAGGAAAAAGAGCAAGGAAGTTAGAGATACCGTAAGCATTGAGCCGAACTTGATTTATTTTGAAATTTGTTTACTGATTAAAAATGAGATCAAGATTTATGCGGAGAATTGTTTCTGGTATTATAATTAGTTAACTTGAAGATATTTTGCTTAGTATGTTGAGATTTGATGTGCTTATTATGATTCGTGTTTATATCTGTACAATGTGGAATTATTATGCTGCTGGAGATATGTCCTCTGATGTGATCGAGTGGATATGAGTCATACAATGTATGTTTGTCAAAGGGTGATGCTGACTGAATCTAAGCTTCTTTTCGGCCTTTCATTAATTAGGTGGATGATGTAAAGGAGAATGAGAAACCAGAGATTGACAACACTGCTGAGGTTGCTAATATAGCTGTCGAAACCAATCCTGTTGAGGTGTCAGATAATGCTGTCCTGAGGAAACTTCTCGTGAGTTTAATAACATGCGCACAAGCATTATCATTGAGATGTGCGACAACTCGTTTATGATTGTTTTTGTAATCTCAGCGGGGGCCGAGGTACTTTGATCCTCCCGATAACAGTTGGGGCGCTTGCTATAATTGTGGCGAAGAGGGCCATACGACTGCCAACTGTACTTCAGCTAGGCGAAAGAAACCTTGCTTTGTTTGTGGGAGTTTTGAACATAATGCAAAACAATGTTCCAAGGTAGACACTCTAGAAAACTGCTGCACTTTTTTTTTCACTGTTCCTAGGTGATAAGCAGGTTAATTTGCAATGGACTTTATAACAAATAATCTTGCTATATTCATCATTTGACTGATATACTGTGGGTAGGGATTCGATAAGAAGTGGATGTGCTTTCTTTTCCCTTTGATTAGTTAAATTCATTCCTAGATTTTGTTCTTGTACATGTTGATATGGCATTTGTTTCATAAAGAATTGTTAATCTGTTTGGAGATATTCCAAAATAGCACTGCATGCATTCTGCCATTTCCCTATAGTATGCCATCTTTCTTCAAACCAGTATTTTCTATTGGCTGAAATGATTTTCATAACATCTAGTTAAGTTAATGGTGGAAAAAGATTTTTTTAATGATTTAGCAGTCTACACTGATTTTCCTAACAAGTTTATTACAGCTTTATAAGCAAATTCAATAAGAGTATAGAGTAAATCCAGAAGAAAGTTGTATTACATTATTTACAAGAAAATCTTGCATTAACCAATATGTTAAGGGGAAAATTAGAAAATATTTCAGTATCTCATACTTTTTTTGTGCCAAAAAAAATACATACAAACTCTTTGGATCTGGTAAAAGAAATTTTAACAGACTTCCTATTTATTGGTTTAATGTGAAGGAGAATTTGGGAATTTGGTTTTTGAAACATAAGGGTAAATTTTAGTCAGCTTGGTTTGTATTTTTAGTTAATGTTTTGTAAAAAATATTGTGTCTTATAGATATTTTGTAAAGATATCGTGGTTTTGGAAGGATAATGTTTGATTTAGATTTTTATTGTATCTCGTTTAATTGTTCAGGGACGAGATTGCTTTATCTGCAAGCAGCAAGGTCACCGTGCTAAAGATTGCCCAGAGGGGTACAATCGTTCAAAAATATGTCTCAAATGTGGAGATTTAGGGCATGAAATGTTCTCATGCAGGAATGATTATAGCCCAGATGATTTGAAGGTTCTTTTTTTACCTCCTGGGAGATGCACTGCGGCATTATTATTATCTTCACAGATTTGATGACAACCTGAGTGTTCTGCAGGAAATACAATGTTATATTTGTGGAATATATGGCCATCTTTGTTGTAAAGAATATAGCGATCCTGGGCCCAAAGAATATTCTTGTTATAGATGTGGTCACTCCGGTCATACGGGTTTGGTGAGTTTGATATACTTTCAAATTTCAATGCATTCTTGGTCAGTTTACAAGCATGATTGATCAAGTAAGAAGGCATGATTATGAACAATAGTTGGCTTTTGCTTATTATGTAATCAATTATGGAATATTCTAGGCTCCATTCACTGTGGCTGCTTTTTTTGTTGCCATTTTTTATGGGACCTGAAGATTTACATGTATTATTACTGCTGAGTGTTTCATTTGTTCCCAATTCCTGAGGGATGCTACTATGTCACAGGAAACACACCCATATAGAGCATTATTTTTTGGTTTTAGCTTTCCATTTCTGAAGTAGTTTCTGGTTTCTTCAGGCTTGCTCTGGCTTCCGTGGCCATCGGGAAACAAATGATAATGCACCTGATAGTTCATGCTACAAGTGTGGGATAGTAGGACATTTTGCACGCGAATGCACCAGCAATAGCACAATGAAGGTGTGTCACTGTGTTCCCTTTAGACTTTTTCATTGTGTCACTGTGTTCCCTTTAGACTTTCTTAAAGTCTTGACACTAAATCATAGTAGTAACATTTAATAGTTGAAAATTGTAGAAATCTGCTTCCTTCTACTCACTCCTTGTTTTAACTTCTTCAATCACTGAGTTTCTGGGTATTTTCACCAGGCTAGTAAGAGAAACCGTGATCCATCAACACCCAAGCACAAATCTCCCAAAAAGAAGAGAGATCATTTGGAGACCCGGTCTGTCCCGCGTGATATTGGAAAGGAACGGAAAGGAAAGAAATCCAAGGGCATTGAATTTCATTCGGCTGCAAAACCAAAGCAGAAAGGTGGTTGGATGACTGAACATCCTGGAGATTATCATGGCAGTAGCCAAGATAATTACTGGAGATCTCCAGCAACCCCAAGAGATAGAAAATCTCGGAATTCCTATTCCAGCGATGTTCATGCATCGAGCTCTCACTCTTCAAAAAAGCCTAAAAAAATCAATTTGAATGATTCACCGACAAATGGGTCAAATAGATATCATCAACGCAGGTATACAGCATCAAGATTTGGCAATAATAGCAATGGTTATGGTGGCAGTGGAAGAAATGATGATTGGTGGTAGAAGTTTTATTTAAAGGAGGTGAGCGTGGTACAATCTGATGCTGTCCTAGGCCACATATACTGATTATACGGGGCTGTGTGCCATTTGGGCCATCGCGTGCAGCTGATGTTGGAGGTTCTTTAGGCATCTGCTGTGAAGGTAGCCCCATGTTTTCAGTCAATTTTGTTCTTTTTTAGTAATTTGCATTTGATGCTCACATTTTTTCAGATAAATTTTCTCTTCGCCCAGCTGGGTCTGTAAACTGTAATTTTGACACTGGTTACAATTTTACCATGTGTTGTAGTAGTAATTTGTATGTAGTTTTTTCCGGATATCTTACTATAAATTTTCATCAAGCCTTCTCCTACAGTATAAGGTAGGGTCACTGAATTAGAGAGTAGGACTCGAATGACAATTCCTATGTCCATTCCCAATTATACGACTGTTGGCTGGTAGCATTACTAATTACTGAAAAACAGTGAGTAATAATAACAATATTTATTTCATTAATCCCAAATCAATTTATTCCATGAAGATACTAGGTCATATATTCTCAATACCATCTAATTCCATTCTAATTAAACATGAAATTGCTTGTATTCCACTGAATTATGGTATTAAAAGATGTTATTTAATTTTATTGCGTCTGGGCCTGATAAAAGCATCCTAGTGTCTTTGTTTGTTGCATTGATAATTTATTGATATCTTTTACTCTCACATTACCTAAAATAAATGGAGTGTGCCTGCAAAACTATTTTTGTGTATTCATTTGGATGTGGTAATGCATTAGGTTACGTAGACAAAGAATGACACATTTGTTGAGATTCAATTCACATGGCCTTCCCTAAACGTGTATAATCTGACTCTTTGCAGTTACTAACTATCCCTAATACAACAAGAAAAGGCAAACAAAAAGTTTATGTATCCTGAAACTTGAAAAACGAACGCATACCACATTCATGAATACTATAACATCAAGAAGAGGGCCAAATTCAAATCCAACTACTAATTTCATAACAGAGAAATGTAAAGAATATCACCTCAGTAATATCCAACGCCACTCATATCAGTCCTTGAAAACTGCGCAGCTTCACCCAAAATCCTCCCATTCCGACGCACAGCGATCTCTCTGATTCGACGGATCATTGAATATTTTAGTCTCCAGATTCCCTTCCACGTACAATGTGGAGCCAGGGGCCAGATTCTTCGCCCAATCTGTCAGGGTAAACGGAGACCCTGTGCCACTGCACCGCGCACCGCTCCTCGTTGTCAAGCGGCCTCCGATTGTTGCGAATGCCGCCAGTTCCGAGTGAAATTAGGGTTACCGTTTTCCCGCTCCTTAGGCGCTTCTGAATTGGCGCCTGCCCCACCAATATCGCCTTGTAAATTCCGAGGTCCAAGCCGTTTTCGAGTGGTCGATCGGCGTTGGCGCGCTGCTGGTTTGGAGGGAGAGAATCGGCCTCGGAATCAGAGAGGCTTTTGGTGCAGAAAGTGTTTGAAAGTGAAGAGTACTAGTCTTCTAGAGAGAGGAGACGCCATCAAAATTGCTTCTAAACCCTAAGCGAGGTTTTATTAGAGAAAGGGAGAAATGCTGGAAAAATAAGAGAAAAGAAAACACACTTAGATGCAGTTAGTCGTTACTATTTAATCTCCAACGTTTTAAGTCATGTCGCAATTTATTTTGTAGTAGTAGCATTTTAGAAAGGAGTGCAAATTGCAAAATAAATAATAAATAAATAATCATCGAGGTCCAAATTTTAAAAGATGATCAATAATTACCATACCTTGGCCGAATTTCTATTTATAACCAAATAGTATGCAATAGAGCTTTCAAGATTGGATTTTTTTTTAATAATAAAATTCCGGGTTTGTGAAGACGAATTAGTCTTATGTGTCTTTCTTTAATGAAAGACGACTCATGTGTCTTTCAAAAGATTTTTAAAAGATTATGGAGATCGTGAGATTGATTTTTGAAGGATTTCATTAACTCTCAAGTTGCAGATTTTGGAGGAGATTTCACGTGGGAAATTTAGCTGAAAGGCATGTAAATCGGATTTGGAGGAGATTTGAAGGCACTAAGTATGGTAATATAGTTATGATTGAAACAATTCCTATGAAAATTATGGTAAGATAGTTATGATTGAAACAATTCCTACGGAAATTGAAGATGATTTGTGACAGGTTGAACCAATTCCTCTTTGTCAAAAATAATCAGTTAAAGATAGCACGATCCTCACATGTTTCATTAAAGAAAGATGTATGAGGCTTATGTACTCCCTCCGTCCCAAGATAAGTGACCTACTTCTTTTGGGCACGGGATTTAAGGAATGGTATTTAAATAAGTTAAAGTGGAGAGAATAAAGTATGAGAGAGGGAAAAGTAGAAGAGAGAATAAAGTAGATGGAGAATAAAGTAAGAGAGATGACTTTTTGCTAAAAATGGAAATAGGTCACTTATAGTGGGACACCCTAAAAAGGAATACAAGTCACTTATCTTGGGACGGAGGGAGTATCTTTTACAAAGCTGAAATTAAAAAAAAAAAAAAAAGTTTACAATTTGGGAAGCTCTACTGTATATTTGGCCATAAGTAGAAATTTCCCCATAAGTTGACATTTAAAGATTGTCTCATGAGAAAAAAAAAACGGCAGATATCGCAATTTTTAAAAATATTCGATGATATTATAACTTTGATAGTAATTTTGTTTAACTGTCTCATGACAAAATTTTAGGACATGCTATATGTTTGATTAAGTTAATTAAATCACATAGTCAGGCAATTGAATATTTATCCACATAATATTTTTCGTTTGTCACAATCATACATAATTTTTCTCAAATAGTATATGAAAATACGAGATAACCGAGAAAAATATCAAAATTAGTACTATATGAATAAACTTTCGCACCAGCAAGTAACATCATTATGTACTTATGTGTTCTCTTTACAGCCGCATGTTACTTGTAACTGTAAATGTGTACTTAAATTGTTGCAAAAAACATTACCACACAATTTATTTCAACAGTAATTCCAGTTATAGCTTAAAAATCCACATTCGACATGTAGGTATCACTGTACGAACACACTATTCAGAAATAGTAAGATAAAACAAAAGAGAGAAGAATCACAATATAGCTTAAAATAAGATATACATATTTCTATATATTAATTCGTATGCCTACTCTATTGGGCTCAAGTCACGACAATATAAATGAAGAACTAATATAAAATTCTAGTATTTTAAAATAAAAATATAAAAAGTCAAGAAAAATGGGAAAAATATAACTGAATGGTCGATTGAAAAATACGAACAAATTCAAATAAAGCTTGTCGATGATGACACTATTCACAAAAACGTGTACTTATTATACCAGGTTTCATCACATAAAATACATTAGCATCTAATTAATCAAAGCTATATACACAAGCTATAATATAGTATAGTAACTATCAGTTTTCTACCTAGTACAGAGCTGTCCTGTTAGAGTCATTCTACGCTGCTTGTCATGAAAGTTTTCCCATCTCTCTGCAATTACTGGAAGGCAATAATCAGTTACAATACTTATCAACTTCTCACGTCTAGTTGATTTTAACTCTATACCGAAATGCTAACCTCGTTGTGGGATTGATCATGGTCGATAAAATCTAAAGCATCTTCTTTGGTGATTACATTGACTCGGCTGACTCTGTTTTTGTGCGTCACACCATATATCTTGTCAGCGACTTTCACTAGCTCTTGACGAAATGTTGTAGTAATAAACTGAGTGCTGGCCATGTCTGCCAGACGACGAACCATGTCTACAACAAACGAGTTAAGGATCCACCAGTTGAACCACACGATGTAAACAATATTGTAACAGAAGTCTAGTCAGAATACTGCATTAAAATTTCTTGTCACTGAGGGAAGAGAGAAGAACAGGGAGTCAGGGACACAGTTTTGCATCATAACTTTGAAAAATTATGTTGTAATCAAATAAAACGCCAATAGCTGTTTCAGACAACATTAATGCTTTTGACAAAATATGCAACGGTACGAGAATAGAATCAGCATATAAAGTAGGATACTCCCGACTGCAGTTCGGTACTGGGGGTCAAGTGCTGCATCTATCTCATCAAAAAGGTAAAATGGTGCAGGATCACATCGCTGAATGGCAAAGATTAGTGCTAGAGCAACCACAGTTTTTTGCCCCCCGGATAATTGTTTCATCGACTGCGTCTCCCCTTGCCCAGTAAAAGAAACCTACCACAAGAAGGGAAAGTATAATAAAAAAATGTAGATGAAAATCAAGAACTAGAATGTGGCTTTAACAAGCATCCTTCCTCAAAGCAAAGTACTAAAGTTTTGAAGTATCCTTAGTCAGAGGAAGCTAAAAGAAACATGCCATTATCCATGTTCGTGTAGCAGATACTAAGGTAAGTAATAGTAAAAAAGTTATATTAATAATAACACATAAGGACAACACATTAATAACAAACCTTCACTTTGACACCAATGTATTTCTCAACCCTGCTCTCTGTATCCACTGAACGAGGCTCATCATCATCTAGATCATTATCGGCATCCTCCATATCCTGTACAAAGAGCACTTGAAAATAAATAACATGCTACTAAAAGAAAGAAGACAGTATAACAGATATTTCCATGTGCCTCATCTGTCACATGTTAGGGATGTTACCAATCTTTGAAGGCTAAATTAGACAATAGAGCAATTTGTATAACTGAGACAAAAATACCAATAAATTTTATCAGCGGTTATTCTTACACTTGAACTCATTTGACCTAGCACATTGAGGTCTAACCCTTATCGTTAGTGATGGCAACATGCAAAAGTTTTATGGAAGTTAGAACGATATAGATATTACAACTTCCACCAACATACAAGAATGAAAGTAGGCAAATACATCGCAGTTTGTATGATAGTCGTACAATAAAACTTTATGCTGCCAAATTATTGTTTAGCTATGCATAATACCTTCAGTTGTTCAATTCATTTTAAACGCTTAACATAGCACAATGTGTACTGTGAGTAATAATATCATTTACAGATTTATATGTATAAGGGATCAGAACATGACAAGTCAAAACCATCGAAAAATGTTATCTATGATGATGAAATTTCAAACCTTTTTCTTCATCATAACTAAAAAGCCATGACCTCCTTGTACGAGTTCAGAAAACACTTCTCGGAAGTGCTTGGCTACGCCTTTAAACGTGCGTTCAATTGATTCATCCTTCCTCATATCCAAAACAGTTATGAGTTCTTTGATTTTCTATCAAAGATAAGTAAAAAGTCAAAATCCATCCACATATGCTATCCAGACTTTATAGGAGAATGTCATGATAATATAATATGAATGACTTTACCTCATCACCAGCATTCAGCTCAGCTTCTCTTTTCTGGAGCTCTTCTCTTTGCTCTGTGAAGTTGACATACTGATCAAGTGCCATTTTGTTAACATGGCTGAATTTTTTCAGTTCCTCATTACACTTATGAAGCAATTTATATAATTCTTTAATACTCTTCCGTTTGTACCTAGATCGGGCATCACATAAAATTATCATTAGAAAGAACTCCAATAGCACCAAAGATCAATATAAAAAATAAAAAAATTATTAGTAGATAATAGGATTTAACTTTTTAGCATCATGCAAGCAGACAAACCAAATAGGAGCAGACAGAGACACTTGACTGTCCATAAGGTCTTTCCATCATCATATGACGTGCATTCCGTAGATTGACTAACGCGTTTCAGAAATCAACAGTTTTCAAGAAGTATATGTAGCTTTAAATTCCGTGAAGAAAGTTGAGTAATTATGCCAGAAATAAATCACTACATGCTAGATGACGCTAAGGAGCAACTTTGCATTACAGGGTACTGCACTGGCACAGATAATTCTAAGTTCCACCATGAGTCACTGTATCTATACATCCATACTTAATGTAAAAGCATAGTTTTGGCCAACCTATATCCAAGCATTTCACTTTATTGATGGGTACGTTTGTATAGAGTCTACAGACTGTTAGTGATGTACAAAGGAAATTGATGTGTACTTATTGTTACAGAAAATCTTATTAATTGCAGAAAGGGATCTTATTCGGCAATAAAACAAAGATACATGTAGATAAGTATATAGACATAGTAAAGAAAAGTAGTAGACACTAGATCATTACTTAACAAAGCACACATATGTATAGTACAAGAGACTTAAGCCTGACTAGGACTAACCGATAACACGGCTAATAACCGATAATAAGCATTGAACTTGTCACAACAAATACTAGTCATTCAATGGGAAAATTCTGTTACAGTACAAGGATCATTTCTCAAGCACTCACCAAAACTAAGGAGTAACCTAACTTAAATTATTTGGTTTTCCCAAACATAAAAGGAAAGAATGCATCGATGACACATTTCACCACTTCAATAGTTAAATCAGTTCATGTCAGATTATAGCCCGCTGAGTAGTGTCAAGAAAGTATCCAAGTACTTGACATCAGATTATGATCTGCAAATATATTCAAGGAAGTTCTAGATGCATGTCCGACTGAGATGAAACAATACCTGCACCAAAATGTGTTCCAACAAGAACAAACCTCTTGATAGATTTATATTTTTTAATTCTTGCAAAACAAGAGGATAGGGGAGATTCGGGAGAATCAACATCACAATTAAGTGGGTTTTATTTTGACTTTATTTCAAAGATATCTCTGACAACCAACCACTATAGATATAGCATCATTGGTAGGTTTCGACCCAAGGAATTTTATAATTTGACAATTCTACATGAAATTAGCATGTGAAACACAAAATTGAAAAGCAATCTGCCAAGAAGAGGTTTATAGATCACGCAGCAGTATATAGAATCCTAGTGAAAAGGTAGAATTTGGATATGAAGCTTACGTTTCAAAAGCATCAGACGATAGGGGACCCAATTCCCGGATTTTCTTTGAGTACTCCTCTTGCTTGGCCACATATATATTCTTCTTACTCAATAACTGTTCCAGTTCTTTTGCTTCATCCTGGAGAGTAGTTCGGTACTCATCTTCAAATCCCTACAAATGCAAGAGTACATTTAGCATCTATAAACATACAAACTCAGAAACAGAAAAAAGAAGAGCAGTCTGAAGAGAGAAAAGGGCTACAATGAGAGAACATTATATAAATATGTATTACCTTTAGCTCATCCTTTTCAACTTTAATCTCTTCCATTTTCCTTTTTGTCTCATCTATACTCTGAGTTACACCTGTACAAGATGACTATGTTAAGATGTGACAAAATGGTATGACCTCAAGCTGAAATTTGATGATGAAGAAAAGAAAGTCTCACTCTTTAGCTCCTGGGTCAATTGACCAACTAATGAATTGGTATCCATTAACTCCTGCCTTTTCAACTCAGCTTCTGCTTGCAACACATCATTGTCTGAAGATAGCATTACAGCCTCCAACTCTTCCTTTCGCCTAACAAGATTAGTAGATAGGTTCATCTCCAGCTCTGCTTTTCTTGTTTCAGTCTGTCAATGGAAATGACAAATGTACATCAAGGAGAGCCATCCAAAACCACAATCGCGGAAAAAACTTAAATCAATATTTAACCTCCATGCGGTTGCTCCTGCAGGTAATTAGCTGTTGCTTCAGATTAGTTATTTCAGGGTTCAAACGAGAGAGAGACTCTTTTTCTTCTGGTGTCAAGTGATCAACAAGTTCAGTTCCCATTTCATCTTTCTTCATAGCAATATTATCTCTATTCTGCTTTATTTGATTTAATACACTGGGAAGGAGCTTCTCCTGAAAAAAGGAAAGAGTTTGTACACAATAAAAACAACAACAACAATAATACTAATGATGTATATAAATGAAGGATTAACATATTTTGATATCTAGCTAATTTCCAGGATTGACTCACTTTCTTCTCACGACGTGATTTCGAGATAGAATGCTTTTGCTTCTCAGCATTCATTACATCCTGCTTCAACTGTTCAAGTACAGATTTTTCATGGGCCATCTTGGCATCATTTTTTTGCTGCTCAGCCACCCGCTCATTGATTTTCTGGTCAGTCAGTGAGGCATGCTCAGTGAAAACAAAAGGCCAAAAGTTGAAATAGAATATTTTACTACACTGCAATCCTAAAACAAGAATGACCTTACCACTCATAGAGAATTATTAAGAGATTTAATGCACAAATTAGCTCTAGTAGTAGCACTTCATGATTTTTATGTAGGAAATACCATGCAGACAAGGTAGAGAAACCTAATGCACAGATGAACTAGAGTCCTAGACATAAGCCTATTACTAATGAATAATGATGATACATATATAATGGCTTATGAACAAATAAGTCGAAAGTAGTTGTGAACCAGAACCAAGAGGAGATGTGGTATTTGCTACAAAGTCAACAGGAAATCATTCAAGTAAACAGATACAGAACAAAAAAAAAGATATACTGTTAGATAAACCCAATCAATGAAAACTAAGAGAAATTTCTCTGAAGGATATTTTGAAGTTCGTCTCTGATTTTATTTAGTTCATCTTCCTTTTTCTTCACCGACTTCATATTCTGTCTAATGGTGCTCATAAATTTCAGTTTGGAACGCCTATAGTCATAAAACCCACCAGTCATGCCACCCTTTTTGTTTACTTGATCACCTGCAACAAAGGAGCGAGGTTAAACAAGATCCAAACATAAAAAGCCAAAATCAATTGGCATTCAATGACAACCTTCCAATGTGATGCAGTCCAAACCATCAGCACGGGCAACTCTCGAAGCAACATCTAAATCTCTGCAAATTACAGTCTTTGCAAACACCTATCAGTTTGAAAAAGGAAACACAACACATAAGTACTGTCATTAATAGGCGAGCATATAAGAAGCAAACACCACCAAATGCAACAGACTAAGAAAGATAAGTGGCATACTTTGTAACAATGTATGTGACATAAGAACTAACTATTAGAAGAAATATGATGAGCATTCACAGCAAGCAGTGCCAATTTCATATACAATTATTTTGTCATAATTCCAGCTACCCAAATGAACTTATTTTACTCACGAGATAAATTCCAAGTGACCATCGGTTGTCATGCAATTAATAGAGACATTTCATAAGGCCAACCTGACCAAAGGCTGCACGATATTTCTCTAAGAAATTCAATTTCTTCAAAAGCGGTATCACATCAGAGCTCTGTGGATATGTGACGTGTGGGGCTTTCACCCTGTTCAAGGGTACAAATGTGACCCGGCCGCCTTTCTGTGCATTGAGGTGCCCAATTATTTTGGTTGATATATCATCATTTTCAACCACCACCTGGAATAAGCTGTAAAAAAAAGGAACACTAGAGTGTATGAACACAAATACTACCAGATAAGACATCAAAAGTCAGACATCTGGCACATTAACAATGTCAGAGCAAGGAAGGAAAGCAAAAAGAAATATGAATGGTTAATTTGACATGAGATGTTTAACTGCTTTAAGAAATTTCTTCACCTGTTTCCAGCAGTAACTTCAACAGCTGTGAAATATTTTTCATCGCACTCTAGCAACTCAATAACAGGGCCATATACTCCACCAATACCGTGCTGATCAGATATCCTCCTCACAGAATTAAGTCCTCTTCTTATATCCTATGAAAACCCAGAGTCACGTAATATTAACAATATAACAGCAGGATTTAGATTTAGATTTAGATTTCATAATGAGAAAAATACAAAATAAAGAGTCATAGGAAGAAGCCAAGAGTAACAGCACAAAGTCTCCTCGTGTATAGTTAGCAGGAGATGTCATGATCATGCCTGAAGCTAAGTGAAAGCAAAACAAGACAAATTCAAAAGAAACCTTATGATGGGTTAGTTAGAATCAACAAAGCTAAGGCAGATTTATGGGGTGTATATTAGCTTGTGCATTAACCTTTACTAAATTCCATAGGAAAGAAATGTTCCTTGCAAAACCACGGAAAAGAAAAACCTTTATGTTACAACCAATGGAAAAAGAAACATAGGACCACTTTTAAGTGTTCAGAGTTCAGAAACCTCAATCTCTGGCCAAATCTGATAGGAACAAGAATCTAGTCCACCTCAGGTAAACATTTCCAAAGACAGAAACTATTAAGCATCACCTCCAATCATATGTCTACTTTGAAGAGAGAATAAAGGGATATCCAACTAGTGTGACCTTATAATAGGAGTAAGGAGTAACATTTATTTAGTTGCATAAAATACTAACACTCATAGAGCACTCACACCAGCAGTGGCATGATCAAGGCTTTTCTCTGCTTTAAGAACATCCGACTTGAGCCTTTCAATTTCAGCAGCTTGCTCACTTTCTCTTCCCCACAATGTCCTAAATACCAATCAAAATTGATTAGATTCCACATCGGTCAAACTTTACAACTGAAAATTAAAAACAAACAAAGACTAAAGGCTAAAATTGGTCCTCTATATATGTCCTAAAAAACTTTTTAATCCTATACATTAAGTTTGTTACCTTTTGGTCCTAAACAATATGTTTTGGTCCAAAGTTAACCATTCCGTTAAAAACTTAGCGGTCAAATGTGGTTTGACAAAATTTATGACTTAATTTTGAATCCAATTAACCCGAGTAATCTAATTAATTATGAATAGATTAATCAGATTAATATTAATTAGGTTGATTGGGTTGTTTAAAGTCAAAATTAAGTCACAAATTTGGTCAAAATACATTTGATTGTTAAGATTTAAACGGAATTGTTAACTTTGGACCAAAAGGTAACAAACTTATTAACTAGGATTAAAAAGTTTTTCAGGACAAATGCCAATAGTCTAAACAAAATAAAATTCTTACTTCCGCTCATCATGCAGTTTGTCTCTCTCCACTTTGAACTGGTTGTAGCTGTGTCTATATCCAGAAATTGAAGATTCTAACTTTGCTGCATCATCTTTTCGCCCCTTTATGTAGTCATCCTGCGTGCTGATCTCTCTGTTGAGCTGCTCAATTTCATCACTAAGTTTTTTCTCCTGACATAAGCAAAGCACAGGAATTAAGCTCATTTTGCTTTCCTTCAAGCGGACCGCATCCAGATAAGGTATATACTTAATTCCATGTAAGTAAAAGGAAAGTGAAATAGCAACCACATAATGATCCGTTGTTTCATCCAAGTGAATCAGCAAGTGTTGCAACATTGAATATGCTAGAAAGAATGTATTGAGAACGGCAAGGAAGATCTCACTGCCTCATACAATTATGAAAGCAAAATTAAAATTGAGGACCAAAACCAAGGTTTCAATATACAATGCACTTGAGTACGAGTCATGCAACCATTAGTTAAAACTGAAATCCCCACCAAGAGATCTTTGAGGCTAAGAATAAGAACATGCAAGAAGCAATGCTTCTTTTCCACCACAGTACCCTCAGGAACTACAAATAATAGTTTGGCATAAAACAGCTCCTCAGTGTCAACAACCCCCCTCTCTCACCCTGCCCCCAACCACGAACACCAATAGACCAAATCCGGAGGAGCATGCGATCACATTCCGGCTTAAACCAAAGAGTAATATACTCCGAACAAATTATACAGTAGATGTTAGCATATTTGATCTGCATTTTATCAAGGATTCATACCTGTACAAGGTTAGAGGACAAAACTTGCTCATAGTCCTTAATTTCTTTTGTTAGCCACCGGTCACGATCTGCTTTATTACCAAACTGTGTTGCACGCCCTTGTTTCTGATATAGAATGCTAAGCTTCTTTTCACTGTCCATAATCCTGCCATACCAAAATCCAAAATTTGTTTTTGTTCCCTTTAAATTATCTCAGTCAAAAAACATTGATAAGTAATGAAGAAATCAGAGTTAATACGGCACATGAGCCATGAATAAAAAAACAAAAATGAAAGAGAGAGATAATAGAAGAAAACAAATGGATGGGATAGACCAGAGATATATTGTCCAGAGACATCCATTACACACCTTACAACTATTTGAATAACCACACTGTCCTACCTATTTCCTGCCGTCATGAATTGCACAGGAGAATTCATGAGCTACCTTGTGATTAATAGAAAGCAAAAGTTTTCACTGCAGTTCATGCTAAGAGTAATTACTCATAGTAAGACAAATAGATAGCTGAAGACACAAATGTAAAAGGTTAAGTCTATAGGGCCTGTAAATCACTTATGAAACTTAATTTCTCCCTAAGTCACTGCACAAGCAGAAGGAACAAGAGTCAGAAAGGTAGGAATGACATAGATGATACAGAAAGCTTCATAGATGTTATCTACATGGGTGGTAACTGGTAACATCTCTTAATTTTAAAAAACTAGAATTGTCTTTAGACCGCGTAGACTGACTTGTTGCTTTCCGGTTATGCAAAAGGAATAAAGGATCCATGATCATTCAAAGAGCAATTTAAAGGAAGAACATAGTTTGATATATTATGACTTGAGAGCATGATACTAGATCAAAAGATCTACAACATAGTACATAGAAACAAAGACGCAAGATTCTATAGGCTCCGCCAGGGAACAAAATAATACCCTAGAGTCAAACGCTCCTCCTCCCCGATCTGCAAATCATGCGAGTTCTTGACACTAGTCAGCTCAGTGTTGGATTCCTCAATTTCTTTTTCCAAAAGCTCAAGTTGTATCACAGCATCCTCCTGGAATACAAAATCCAAACATCAGCAAAGGCTTTCACTCATAGATTAGGCACGTCCTCAAAAGGTCAATAATTACACAGAAGTCAATGGCCAGTGCACCTTAGCTCTAATATTTCCTCTAATCTTATCATCAAAGTCTTTGTTATCAAGCTCAAGTTTTGCACGCTTCTTTATAGCTTCTATCTTTTGTTTCTCTACCGCTTCTTTCTCTCTGCTCAATATCTGAGCTTCTTTGGTCAGATCTTTAAGCAATTTGTCTAACTCCTTGCACTTCTCATGGGCATCTAAAACACTATTATACATTGTCGCAGATATTTTAGAAACCATATATCGATCCTCATCTATCTGCAAATGTTGGCAGTAGTACAATCAGATGCTTATAAAATACTATGCAACAAATGCCACAACAAGGCACTAGATGGCGTGATAGTATCATAGTACAAACTACAAAGAGATAACCTTTTTCTTGAAAGCCACGAGTTTATTTAGTTATAGACAGAATATCACATATAGAATTAATTGTATTATCATTCATGTAGAACTGATTATAAAATTAAATATTCCCCAAAAAAAGAGATCTCAAACCAATTGAAAGGACCAAATCGCAAAACAGGGTGAAGTAAAAGAAGTACCTTTGCCATTTGCTGCTTCGCATCATGGAGTTCTTTATCATAAATGGTATACTCCAAAGACTTCCTTTGCCGGTCAAGCTGCTGATATTTTTTCAATTCCTCTTTCTCTTCATCAAGCTCACGTAGTCGGTCATCCAAGTATTGTACAACTTGAATAATCTGCTTCCTCTTGTTACCTGAAACAGACATTAGTTAGATTCCAAAGCAAAATGGGCAGAGAAAATAACCCATGTGCACTTGCCAGTATCCTGCATGATTTTCAAGCTTTCACGACGTCGCTCTTCATATACCCTAGTCCCCCCAATTTCCTTTAGCAGATCCAACCGCTCAGAATCTTTCATCAATGTTAATGATGCAATCTAAGGAGAAACATATGTCAGAAAGATGAGTAGGAAAACCAATAAGGAAAGACCAAGAAAAAGTACTGCATACCTTTCCCTGCTGCACAACATAATAAGGATTTGAACGAGAGAATCCGGCACTTTCCAGCAGATTCATGACTTCTGTCTTCCTGAAAACTCAAAGACCACCAGAACTACTAATTACCAAGAAGTGAAGTAAAACAACAAGTCATTGAGTAATTGGGTGACCACCAAAATCAAGACTCAATAAATAGAAGACAAATAATGAAAATCATTATTCTATATGACACAAGTTCATACATACGTGATATGTTTTCCATCCAAGAAATATTCGTCTTTCTTGACACCAATTGTTCTCCTTAGCCGGACTTCCTCTTTATCAACCTAAGACAAGTAACATAGCAACTATAATCACATTGGAGTTAGACTATGTTTCCGCACAAAATATTAAACATAAAATTTGCACTGTAGCATTAAGCCACATAAAGCTTCAAAAAACTGTGACTACTTCGCATGCAATGTACCCTACAACCAAGCCTTAATCTATCACACTTGCAGAAAACTACAGTGGGTCTTAAACTATTTATTTGTAGAGTTCTCAAAATATCAGACCCACAAGCCAAAACTAAAGACAAGAAGGAAGATTAGCTCAATAGAAATTGCTTTCTTAGTTCATGAAATCGTAAACAACAAGGGCCAACATATCTATACAATTTTAACATGCAACTAACCCACCAAATTTGTTTGTTTCCAGAAGACTGGACTTATCATAATCGGAAGCATATAAAGGTTATGAATTGCGTTATAAATTGTGAATATAGGTTTCACATTAATGAGCTCATATATTTGGCACAATAGCTTGCTTTTCAGATGGTTTCACATTAATGAACTCACGCATACTACCTTACTTTACTTTCCAGCAGCTACGATTAAGTCATTGTGTGCTTGACAATTATTTCCCTCATTTTTATTCACTTAAAATCACTCCCATGTCATTTTAGTCACTGCCAAATTTTCTTTTCAACATAAAAAGACAGAGGGAATTAGTTAGTTAGAACTAAACAGTAAACAATGATGAACACTAACGGGGCCTGCAAGACTGCAATAGTGAAGAAGATATATTTGCAAGTAACTCTTACTACATTTGTGGATTAACAGTTCTTGTAGGACTCAGCAAACATACATACAGAAGGCTGAGCACCAGCATTAGTGTTAGTTTACCATTTAGTGTTGCACAATCATGCTAAATCTGCCTAGTATTGAATATATGAAGTTGGAAAGTTGAAAAATAAAAGTATCATCCAAATTTACAGGGATACGATTGTCCGAGTTGTCGAACACGATCTCCACAAATGCTGATAACACCTGGTGGCCTGCACCTTCCTGACAATAACAAAAGAAAGGTGTTCAGTTCAAATGCAGAGAGATTAGTAATGCATCCCAATACGTCATTGCAGAACATACATGCAGCAATGCTTGCCTTTCTTCATTACGCAAGTTATGGAATAGGTCACTTATTACAAAGCGTATTGCTGTGAATGAAAGTAGATTTATCAGTAAAAAATAAATCCCTGAAAGCTGAAAAAAAAATATCTCAAAACATTCCATATCACATACCGTGGAAGAAATTAGATTTACCGGAGCCATTAGCACCAACTGCAGACATGCGTAAATCATAAATTATCTTATCTAATAAAACACTCTTCGAACGAGATACATTACTAAGAAAATAATGGACAGCAAGATGTAGAAGGAAAATGTATATACCAACACAATTAACTTTGGGACTGAATGTTTCAGTTGAGATCTGTTCCCTGTAACTCTTAAACCCTTCTATTACAACCTACAAGAGATGATACGAATGAAACTAAAAAATGAGTGGGAATATTTTGAAAGGAGCCAGGAACCGAACAAATAAGAAGGCCGATATTCCACCTGCTTTATATACATCACGAAATTCAGAAGAGTTTGAAACTGCTCTTCAAATTGAACGAGACGAAGCAAAATTTTTAAATGCGGCACCCTGAAAAACACAAGCGCTAACTAAAGGGTTTTTAATATACAATCGTTACTTAGAGAAGTGAACAAGGATTAGTGTATAACTATATAACAAAAATCTCAGCCCCACAAACAAACGCAACAAATATATAGGGTAAGGGTATTTTTGGAAATCACTTTATGAAATTCATAAGAGGTGTGTGTTCCATATCAAATCATTCCATTCCAAATCAGAGATCTGGAACCAAAATCTCATGATCGATTTCCTTCCAAATTAGATTCATTCAAATTCGGTTTTTCCATTCAATTCATCCGACGCGATTCTCTCCAATTCACGTGATTCATTCTCCAATTTATCTCGACGCGAATTTTGTCCAATTCATCGCGATTATTCTCCAATCCATTGCAGTTCATCGTAATTTCATTCTTCTCCAATTCATCAATCACGCAAAAGAGAAAACAATGGATTTACAAACACTTCACTCTAACCATGGAATACTTCACTATAAACGCGTTTTACTTCACTGAGATGAAAAAACAAATCATTATAAGCATGCATCGCAAACACTTTACTCTAACCATGAAATACTTCATTCTAAGCACGTTTTACTTCACTGAGATGAAAAAAACAAATCACTATAAGCATGGATCACAAACACTTTACTCTAACCTTGGAATACTTCACTGTAAGCACGTTTTTACTTCATTGAGATGAAAAAACAGTGCACTATAAGCATCGATCACAAACACTTCACTCTAAGCATGGAATACTTCACTCTAAGCACGTTTTACTTCACTTGACTGTAAAAATAGTGCACTATAAGCATGGATCGCAATCACTTCACTCTAACCATGGAATACTTCACTCTAACCACGTTTTTACTTCACTGATATGAAAAAACAGATTACTATAAGCATGCATCACAAACACTTCACATTAAGCATGAAATACTTCACTTTAAGCACGTTTACTTCACTGATATGAAAAAAACAGATTACTATAAGCATGCATCACAAACACTTCACTCTAACCATGTAATACTTCATTCTAAGCACGTTTTTACTTCACTGAGATGAAAAAACAATGCACTACTATAAGCATGGATCACAAACACTTCACTCTAAGCATGAAATACTTTACTTTAAGCACGTTTATGAAAAAACAGATCACTAATGGCATGGATCACAAACATTTCACCGTAAGCACGTTTTTACTTCATTGAGATGAAAAAACAGAGCAATATAAGGTAGAAATGAACTTTAGGCGCAACTGAAGAAGGCGACATCGACGACATAGATTGTCGTTTATGAGTGAGAATTGGTAGAGAATTCAAGCGGAAGCGGAGAATTGATGGAGAATTCGAGCGGAAGAGGAGGATCAGTGGAGAATCGATGGAGAATTTGAGCATAAGAGATGGCGGACAGAAGAAAATTAATCTAAATGAGAGAAATTAAAGTTTTAAACCCAACTTTGTTTGTTAAATGACTATTTTACCCCTGTCTTTTTATAGTGAACCAATTCTTGCTTACAGTGAAGTAATTTTTTTGACCAATTTCGAAATCCTATGCTGAATTTCAGCCCTTGATTTTTTAATCTTGTGATTGAAATTTGTTCTCTAGTTATACACTTAAGAGGAACTTGTCCTATATCACTACTCTCTCGTTACTTATTTTAACTTTTTAATTCATAAAAAATGTTTATAAGTTTGACTTTTAATAGCATCGTTACTTATTTTAAATTTCAAGAATAGTATTGTAATTTAATACATACAAGTACTCCCTCTGTCCATGGCCGCAACATAAGAATTTGTGCAACTTTATTTTATAGGTAAGTGAAGAGAGTAAAGTAAAAAAATGGAATGAAATAGAGATGATATTTTCATTTTTAGTAATGAAACAAATAAAAAAGGAAAATGATAATGAAAATTGGAGTATATGCTTTTTCCAAATTGGCGGGTAAAATTTGCCTACTCTCCACACATATTTATTTCATTTCACTAGTTTTACTTCTAGATTTACCGAAAAATAGTTTGTATAGGTGAACTTTTAAAAATTTATCTACAAAAGGCAGGATATTGATTTTCAGTCTAATTTATTGAACAAATTATGTCATTTGAATTTATAAGGAACTAATCCGAGGTGTAAAATAAAATTTGGATCGCATCGTATTTTCAATTTGTTTACTTTTTGCCACTTGCAACTTTTTCACCGACTATTGGATATTTCAACATTCGTAAAAGGGACAGTGGAAAATAATGAAATCATGTTAAAATTAATATTTTTGTAATTCCATTTATCGGTGTATGCTGTTTCACAACTATTAAAAACATAGAGATCGTGTCAAAGTCTTATAAAGTCGACAGTCTTAATACGAAAGACACAGAATCATGTGAAGATGCCCTCAAGAAAAACCAACTGATATTGCTTTTAATCAGGCTAGAAACTCAACGGCTCATTGTCCTTCCACTGCCGAAAGCGGGAGGTAGTCGACGCTCTGTGAAACTAGCCTGACGTGGTGCCCTCTGCTCCACGGGACAAGAGGCTGATGCCTTCGCAAGGGACCCCATGGCCCAACTCCCAACTTGGAATGGGCGAGCCAGAATTAGTGTGTGAAGAAGTCCTCACGTGAATATGTGTGACCTATAACATGCAAAGGCAGAATTCCAGTTTAAACGGTTAAAACTTCTTGAAATGAAATAAATAAACATCGTAGTGAACCAAGAAGATGAAAATCGTATACGTACAGTAGGAAAAATCATCTCAGGTGCATGTGACTGCGAACGAGCTTTGCTGCAGCAACCATATTGGTGAGCGCAGGCATTATCTCACTGTATTTCCTTGTTTTGAGGCCACAGTCTGGATTGATCCACGTGTTTTTGGCGTCCAGAACTGCCAGCATCGCCTCGATGCGCTCAGCAATCTCTCGAGTCGAGGGAACCCTTGGTGAATGAATGTCATACACTCCGGGCCCGATGCCTGCTTCGTACTTCACTCCCTCTTTGAAAACTGAGAGAAGTTTCTGCTCCGACCTTGAGTTCTCGATTGTCACAACATCTGCATCCATGTCTTTAATCGCGCCCATGATCTCGTTGAAGTTCGAGTAGCACATGTGAGTGTGAATCTGCAAGTATTAGCAGCGGTGTTGATAGTTTACATTCATAACTGTAATTGGTGAAACTTACTTGAAGCGGATGCATCGTGCACACAGATGTACACAGGCCTTTTCCCTTCATTTTATATTGATTTTGCAGCACTAACCTGGGTAGCATCTTCAACAGCAGAATTAGTTATCCTGAAGGAGTGCACAGCCCACTCCAAGTAGAATGCCTGCTCGGATTTTCGGAGAGGCAGGCCCTCTCTCAAAGCCGCCTCATCGATTTGGATCACTTTGATTCCAGCTTTCTCAAGATCTTCAACCTCCTCCTTCATGGCGAGAGCAATTTGATAGCATGTCTCATGTCTAACGTGGAAAGGATGCGGTTAGAGACTGAATGCAATGTTTCTAAAATGTCTAGTAGGAGGAGGATGGGATATTTGTACCTGGGCAGGTCGTTCCTAACAAATGCCCAGTTCAGTATTGTGACAGGGCCAGTAAGCATTCCCTTCACCGGGTGCTTGGTCATGCTTTGAGCCAATGTGGACCAGAAGACTGTCATTGGTTTGGGCCGACTCACGTCACCATATATGATGGGTGGCTTCACACACCTTGATCCATACGATTGAACCCAACCATTTTCAGTGAAGGCAAAACCAGATAGCTGCTCCCCAAAGTACTCCACCATGTCATTTCTCTACAGTTTTCCAATGAGACAGTTAGGTGTTTATTTTTCAATCATTTGCAATTGCTTTGAGCTCACCTCTGGTTCCCCATGAACAAGAACATCAATGCCGAGCTCTTCTTGAATTTTGATGACTTCTGCTATTTCACCCTTAATGGTTTCGACGTATTCTTCCTCAGATATTCTGAAAGGATAATGGCAGAAATCTCAACGTTATAGATGTTGAAAGCACCAAAACTAGTGTATGGATGAAGTAGTATAAGAACGATACTTTCTTGCCAGCCTTATATTCACGACGAACTTTCCTAAGTCCAGCAGTTTGAGGAAAGGATCCAATAGTAGTAGTTGGAAGGATGGCAAGATTAAGCTTTTCCTGCTGAGCTTCCAGCCTGGCAGTGACAACTGTAGCTCTGTGGTGGTCGGATTCCTTCAGTGCAGCAGTCTGAACGTAGAAGCAAAAACAACGGTCATAATTAAAGTGAAAAATGAACGTACAAGAAAAGCATGAAACTGAAAAGGTGTAGTAGCATAGAGACTCGTACAGCCATCTGAACAGCCTCATTAGTCACTCTTGGGGATGACCTTCTAGAAGCAAGAGCTGCTGCATTAGCAGAGAAGAACGCCTGAAATGAAAGCAAGCGGTGAAATTAAGACACTCTGCAATAACTCACATTTTGAGGTAAAATGCAAGATACTAGGCAATAACTCACATCTTGCAGCAAGATTAATGATGACATGTAGCTATTTTGAAAAACAATTATACCACAACCACTTGGAGAAAGTGAGAGATTAAATTTAACATGCATTAGGATATGTGAAGAGGATGGTCAAATCAAGCAAGTTTCGGAGGTTGCAAACTTCTTGAATCTCAACAAGCAAAGTGCTGATAAAGATATGAATAGTTAAATGAAGAACTATAGACACAGTATAAATGGCAGCCCATCCTATGTTAATAGAAAATGAAAATATATGCCAAACCAATAAGCTGGAACTTCAATGTACAAACAAGAGCGAGAAAGTTACGATTTGCGAATTTTAAAACATTTTTATGGCCTGCAGAAATGGTATATATCTTCTGTATGAAAGCTAAAAAAAGTAAACTGATTATCCTTTATAGCTGCTTCTGTTCACTTTCACGCTTGAGAATCCAATAATGCATAAAATAATGTGAAAATTGTGAAAAAAATCTCCCAACTTTGATCCACTTAGGCTTTAGACACATTTTTTAAACCAATGTAATAAACTAATAATAACACATTTTGTTGATCTGTGGCAAAGCAGAAATACCCAAAAACTTCCAAAGACCAGAAAAATGATGTGGCTTATGTTTTCTCCACCCTGGCACAAAATCTGATGTGAGCCTATTCTAACTTGAAAAAAATGGGTAATGGAGTAGTACCTCATCCTTCTGTCCAGATAGTGTCTTTGCCAACACATTGACTTCAAGTAACTTCTGTGCAGCAAATGCAAGCCATGACTTTAGCTCTCCATCCAACATATTTTCATTCACCAAATCAACTGCGGTATGAAGCAGAGAACATGATGTGGATACCACGAGCTTGTCTGGATAATGAAAAGAGAAGATCTTATAAGAGATGATCAAATGTAGGTTTATGGAATCTAAAATCACACTATAAACTGATATATAATACATAAAAAAGATTCCATATCTCATCTTTCATTGACAATATCTAGATCCACAATTAATACATACTGTAAAGTAGAATGAGGTACACTATTACGATTTGCTGCTTGACATCTTAAACACTTAAAAAAAATACTGAGAAAACCACAGATTACTTTGTAGCATGTTATCTATAGTGTAAAAGGGTTTAGGAAATCACCTTTCGCCACCACACCCTCCAGAGCCTTCAAGGTACTTAGAGAAGCTTCGAGGTCATTAACCCAAATGTTTCTTCCATCAACAACTCCAGCAAAAAGATGTTTTCCAGGAGGAAATCCATTTCTGATTAGGTCAAGTGTCTTAGGTCCACGGACCAAATCAAACCCAATAGCTGTAACACCCTTCAACGCAGTAACAGTACTATATGCCTCGGCAGTGAGGTCAGCAAAATATGTCTCAATAAGGACATTTAAGCCAGAAACCGAAGATTCCAATTCTTTATAAGCATGAGTAAATGCATCCAATTGGTGAGAATCAAGATCCATGACAAGAGAAGGCTCATCAAACTGAATCCAGCTAGTGCCAGCAGCCTTTAGTTCAGCCACAACTTTCCTTCATAGTAAAGTAAAAGAACAGTTCGTTTCAACATGAAATGTAAATTAAATGCACAATCAGAGCATATGTGATGATTTTACTTATAAATAGGAAGGATCTTATCTATCAGGGAAAGAAGCGAAAATGACTTCTCGACTTCCTTTGCCCGTTTTGATAGTAATAAATAAGAAACAGGACCAACGAGGACAGGAATTGTATCAACACCGAGCTGCAATGATGGAAACGCCAACATAGACAAATTTAGTTAGCATAAATAAATATGAAAATTAAAACACAGACATTCGTGACAGTGAAGTTTATGTTCCTATAGTTATCAGATGCTCCAACAGCAAGCCCGGATGGATATTCCAATTTAACAGACATAAACTAAAAGAAAATGAAGACAAGTAGCTAAGAACTCCCTAGACCTTGCTAAAAAACACTAATCCTATTTCCTGCAAATGTTGGAGTAAGTAGATTATGTATTCATGTAGGATGTCAACTCACATTTTTCGAAATCACTAGTAAAATTGCTTCAAATTGGACAAGGACAATGTACTAGAGAAAGATTCATATCTTGACTCAATGGCAATATAATCAAATTCACAGTATCGAGTCAATGTCACCCACCCTGATATGAGAATGTTCCAGTGACATAAATTAACTCTGAATTGTGAACAATAAAATAAAACAAACAAATATTTTAAATAAAGCTGATACAGAGGCTCAAATTAATCTGATGGATACAGTGAACATGTGCACATCAAATAATGGTGATTGAACTTACAGCTTTAGCCTCCTTATATTCTTGCACTGCCTTGCGAGATCCATAAGAAAACTCGACATCTGGCCCCAATTCTGGGACAATATAATGGCTGCTTCAACATGAAGTATCTACTGTTAAATACTGATATAGTAAACATATATGAAAATCATGCTATGCTCTAAACCAAATACAGCAATAAGGCACTACTTACTAGTTGGTATCAAACCACTTGGTCATCTCCATTGCAGGAACAGAGGCATTGCCCCTAGCCATTGAAAAATAAACTTCAAATCCTATCTCACCCCCATTCCAACTGTATCTTGAGGGAACTGCACCCAACATTGAAGTGGTATCCAACACCTGGTCATAAAACGAGAATGTGTTGCTAGGAATATACTTGATACCAACATCTGTCATCTGCTTCCACATTGAGACACGAAGATCAGCTGCAACCTTCTGCAGTTCCTCGGCACTGCTCTTTCCATCCCAGAAGGATTCCAGCGCAAACTTAAGTTCTCTTTTTGCACCCACACGGGGATACCCTACAATATGCGATGACATTGACCTGATCCGCCCAGTAAGGCCAGGCATAATCAAATGGTATCCGATATGCTGACAAGGATATAGACAATAAATACCATAATTTGCATCAAAGAACCCAATCATAACCCAAGGAAAGAATCCTAAGAAGCACATAAAAAGGAGGCAACAAAAATACCTTACTCTTTTTTGTTGACCACTTACACTAGGACTCATGAAGAACTCTTCAGTTGATTAAATAGAGCACCAGAGAAAATCCCCGCATAGATATTGTGAATTACATTCATCCAATATAAACTCACCAAACTTTTTCTTTTGTCCAGGAGACTAAAAACTTGAAGGAATTTAGCTTCATATGCATAAACTACTGACCAATTAGACAGGCCGCATATCAACTAACATATCACCAAAAAACAAAAACGGAAGCCCCATACACCACTGAAATAAGCATAAGACGTTACTGTTCATGATTGGAACTCCAAATCAGTCATACGATACGCTGCAACAGAAGCAATAACACAAACACCTGCAAGTATATTCAAGGTCCTAAACGCAGCAAATATATAAACCCTAAACCTCCTACTCACAAAAACTAAACAAATGGTTTACCAAATACTAATACGGAGTATGATAGAGTGAGTGTGGCGAAGCAGAAAACCTGATGCGAAATTTGATGGAAACGAGAGTTGTGATGCGTGGGGCGGGGGAGAGAAAGAGGGGGGAGTTCGGTGAGGTGAGCGCGGCGGGAGAAATTTGCCTCATGTTGTGCTGCATTCATTCGTGGTCACCAATCAACATGGAGTACTATTTTAGTGCATAGAGCTGCTGTTATCATTTCGTAAACTTCATCCCTTTTATCTTCCTTGGTTTGTAGATTGAATAATTTAGCTTGGTTTCTATACCAAGTATGATGAGCTGCAGTCTGTAGTAGCTCCACTGTCCAAGAGTTGAGAACTTTGAGAGAGAGATGCGGCGGTGCTGCTATAGTTTTCACTACTCCGTAGTCCGTATGTTACTAGTAGTAGTATTTTTTTTTATTACTAAAATGCAGGTATAAGAGTTATAAATTATTACAACTAGTCGTGGGAAAATTTTAAAAATAAAAGTATGACATTTAAAATATGTAAAAAGCTAGAAAAAATGCAAATGTGACAAACAAAAATTCCGTTGTCATAAACAAGAGCTAGGTCAATTTGTCATTGAGTCACGATTACTCATAAATATGGCATATGAACTATTAGAGCATCCACAATAAGAATGATTTTCCCACGGACTAGTACTAGGATTTTTCAAAAACATTGTCACGTCACTAGGACTGCCCACCCCACTGCCATATCACTAGAACATCTCATTACACAATAGTGGACTAGCACTAGGACTAGTCGACGCCCTAGCCAATAAAATAAATTAGGAAATACGATTAATTCATTTTAATTGTTAGTGTTTATCAAATATACAAAAAATAAAGTGCAGTGAGTTGTAAATATTGAGTATAAATAAAAAAAAATTAAAAATAAATAAAAAAATGGGACGTCCTACCTCTTGTTCGTCGCCAGCCCACAGTAGCGGACAAGGAGACGGACGTCCGCCTTTTATGACAGACGACCTCTCGTCCTCCTGGGACGTCCGTCACCCGCTCGCCGCCCACAGTAGTGGACTAGCGCACGGACTAGCGGTCCGCGTGCTAGTCCACTATTGTGGATGCTCTAAATTTTGTTGTATCATCCCATCAAACATTTTTTTTAAGTCAGGGTGACTTGAAATATGGACATATAATAGTAGAATCGTTTTATCAATTAAGGTGCCCTTTATTATTTAAGTTAAAAGTTTTATCTAGATAATCTTCATAATTTTTTGGTAATTCATAGTACACTTTTTGTATATTTTGAAGAGTACACAAACACACACATGCATATGATATGGAGTAGTACATATATATGCGTATGGTGCACAATTGTCTCTTTAACATATTTCCAATAAGAGTTATTAGAGCATCCACAATGTATGTCTGATCTCACGCCCTATCGCCCGAGATCGGGCTCGGTCATAATCGGGCATCCATTGCAGGTCTCAGGCGTGCCCGAGGACGACCGAGAGTTTGGTCGCGACCGATCTCTCGCCCAATCCATCGGGCGTGAGATCGGTCGCCCATTGCGATCAACACATTTTTTTTTCCTTTTTCAATTATATAAATATACCTTAATTTCACTCATTTTTCACACAACTCTCACACATCTCTCTCAACTCTCTCTCCATTGCAATATCTCTTTCACTCACTTTTCCAAAATGTTTCCCGGGGAAGATATTGGTCGGTCTATGGAACGCGCAATGTTTGCTTTCGGGAACCAGATTCTCGCCGGTATTCGTGCAATACAAGAGCAAGAGCAAGCCGAACAGCAGGCCCAAGAGCAGATCTCGAGGCTCATCCGCCGACGGACATCCGTCCGTCGAGAGCATGTCCTAACTCATCAACGTCTGTTCGAGGACTACTTCGCCGAACATCTCCGGTGTAGGGCGCGCCGGTTTTTCGCCGACGGTTTAGGATGCGCGAGAGCTGTTTCTCCAGATTGTTCACGCGTTGGAGGCGCGCGACGAGTACTTCCAGCAGCGGGAAGATGCGGCCCACAAAAAGGGTCCATCCCCGCTGATGAAGTGCACGGTTGCGCTTCGTCAGTTGGCATACGGCACTACGGCAGACATGTTTGATGAGTATCTTCATGTCGGGGATACAACTGGCCGGGAGTGTCTGGTAAAATTTTGTGCGAGCGTTATTGACGCCTTCGGCGCCACATATTTGCGCAAGCCGAATGCCCAAGACTGCCAGGACCTGCTGCTGCACGAAACGGTGCACGACTTTTCTGGAATGTTAGGGAGTATTGATTGTATACACTGGGAGTGGAAGAATTGTCCTGCATCGTGGAGAGGCCAATTCACCAGTGGGTATAAGGGTACCCACCCGACGATGATCCTTGAAGCAATCGTTGACCACGGTCTTTGGATTTGGCATGCTCACTTTGGCGTGGCGGTGTCCAACAACGACATCAATGTGCTGAACTCGTCTAGTCTCTTTACCGAGTAATGCAATGGCAAGTCCGGTTATCAGCTTCACTGCCAACGGACGACAGCATCATATGGGGTACTACTTAGCCGACGACATTTACCCGAGATGGCCAGTTTTCTTGAAGACGATCTCCTGCCCAACGGGTGCGAGGAGAGAGTTTTTTGCGGCAAAGCAGGAGTCTGCACGGAAGGACGTGGAGCGAGGATTCAGTGTGCTTCAAGCGCGTTGGGGAATAGTGAAAGACCCGGCTCGTTCCTGGTACAGGCATCATATCGCCAATGTTATGTACGCGTGCATCATCTTGCACAACATGATTATTCACGATGAAGGTCGTGCAACTAGCGAGTGGTCCGATGATGGAGCCGGTCCGAGCGCATGTCATGCAGCCCCGCCGGTCGTTCGAGGTTTACTCTATGGAGTCAGCGAGATATTACAAGCTCAGGAGAGCATGCGCAACCAACAAGCTCATCTTGATCTCATGAACGATATGATTAAAGAAGTTTGGACACGTAGTGGTCATTGAAATTATATCTCTTTAGTTGTAACTTTTTTATAAAAAAAAATTAATTAATGTATGTTTTTTTGCTAGTTCTTTAATTAGAAGTCTAATTTTGCTATTTATAATTGGTAAAAAAAACTTAAAATTAAAATTGAAATGAAAAATTGATAATAGATAGGGCTCCACCATTGCAGAAAGATACGGTATGCTGACGTGGCAACCACTAAAGCTCTCACTAGGGCATACACTAAGGCATTCATTGTAGATGCTTTTAGATCTTGATCTAGTGGTCGGAATTGACGTAATACAAGCGGACTATACCATATAAATATTTGTTTTATAGGGGTAAAATGAACAAATCATGAATAATTAGTTCACTTATTTTTTTTTGGACGTCTAAAGCTAAATGAGTTATTCTTTTTATTTTATTACCATTCCTACTTTGTTACTTTTTGTTTATTTAGTTTAATCTTTCTAATGTCCTAAACATAATTTTTTTAAATTTTATGACGAGAATAAATGTCCCGATCAATTTGAGATGAAGGAAATAATATTACTTTATCATACTACTTAATAGTTTTAACTACTCTATATGTTTGTAATTATGTTATACTCTATTCGTTTTTTAAAAATAAATTTTTTGAAAATAACATAAATTTTAATATAATATTAATAAAATAAGAGATAAAATGAATAAGGTAAAAATCGAACGAAAAAATTATGAAATTATTAGTAGATTGTAGGGTTCATTCTATGCAAAAATGTACTCCCTCCGTCCACGAATAAAAGTCTCGTTTTTCTATTTTGTCTGTCCACGAATAAGAGTCCCGTTTTTCTATTTTTGTCTGTTTACGAATAAGAGTTGGTTCATAATTACCATTAATGGTAAAAAGACCCTATATTCCACTCACATATCATATAAAATTAATATATACAAATAGAATCCTTATTCCACTAACTTTACTAACTTTCTTCCATCCACTTTTCTTAATATTTCTTAACACCTATGGTTCTACATGAGACTCTTAATGTTAATGTGTATGGAGGGAGTAAGAGTTTCTAACTTTTAGAAACGGACAACCACAACAAAAACATCGCATGTGAATCAATTTAAACCCAACTTTTGTATACTCAGTGCTGCATTTATTTACATGCCGACTATCGTCAACTTCCTACAGTTCTCTTTGCCATCACTTCATCTCCATCTCTGTCTCCTCTTTTTCTATATAGGTCAATAGTTTTTGCGCCAAGAAGAGGGTTTGTTTTCCTTTCATTCTCTGAGCTACAAAGAAAAGAGTAAAGTAATCCTCTGCTTATTCTACTTCGTTTGTTCTTGCTGCTCTCAGTTTCATTTCTTGCTCGCGTCTTGCAGTTTTTCCTTCCTTTTTGGGCTAAAGTTGAAGGCTTTGAAGTTTGATCCATTTTCTGTCTAAAATTTATTTCTTTTTCCTATGTTTAACAACGTGTGGATTTAGGGGTTTCAGGGGTTACGTGATGAGTTTTTCTTCTTCAGTTTGGTACTGCTCAACTATCAACGCTTCAATTACAAAACGGAGATAATCTCGTATTTTTTTCAATTATATAAATTTTGGGTTTCTGTTTCACCTCCTCTTTGTGAACAACATATGGATCCGAATTTTCGGAGGAAATGGTATGGCAATTTGTATATCACAATTTTTTAGCTGATTAAAATTTCACAGCTTTTACCAGTATGGATTTTACATGCGTCAATTTGATTTTAGTTTTCATTTTTTTACATTTCTTCTGCAATTACTGCGTTCTAGTTTAGATTTACCTAGATTGTGTTACTTTTTCGTAAATCTGTTAGATCCGAGATTTTGCTTTTAAACTGAAAGCTCACTTTTTTTTACTTCTTTTTCACCTTTTCGGTTAAAGTTCATGTGATTGCTCTGATATGTTAAATTTGAGGAGTTAGCTTCAATAATATTCTAAATTTATGTAAAAGTATAAATTTTAGTAATTAATTAACCAGTCTTTGTTTGTCCATGTGTGAATGTGATCTGTATAAATTTTAGCAGCCTTTGTAACTTTCTTGATGTTCCTAATTTGTTTGTATGCAGGTAGGAACACTTTTTTAGTGATTCCATTTTAACACCTTTAAAGCTTGAAGTTGGTATAGAGTTCATAATCTGTGGTTTTGGCTTGATTTGAGGGGTCTGAAACGATGATGATGTTTGAAGACATGGGGTTTTGTGGTGACATTGATTTCTTTCAGTCCCTTCCTGTAAAGGGGGCAGATATGTGTTCTACTCAGCCTGCTGAGGCTGAGGCTGAGGCTGAGGCTGAAGTTGAGGTGGAGCCGGTGGTGGAGGATGAGGACTACACCGATGAGGAGATCGATGTGGATGAACTGGAGAAGAGAATGTGGAGGGATAAGATACGGTTGAAACGGCTCAAAGAGATGAGCAAGGGCAAAGAAGTCGTTGACTGTGTGAAGCAACGACACTCACAGGAGCAGGCGAGGAGGAAGAAGATGTCGAGGGCTCAGGATGGGATCTTGAAGTACATGTTGAAGATGATGGAAGTGTGCAATGCTCAAGGCTTCGTCTACGGGATCATACCAGAGAAGGGCAAGCCCGTGAGCGGGGCATCTGACAATCTGAGGGAGTGGTGGAAGGAGAAGGTGAGGTTTGATCGCAACGGGCCAGCTGCGGTAGCTAAGTACGAATCTGATAACATGATCCCGGGCAAGAAAGAGGTGTGCAGCCCTATTGGTCCGACCCCTCACACGTTGCAGGAGCTTCAGGACACCACCCTCGGCTCTCTCCTATCGGCTCTGATGCAGCACTGCGACCCTCCCCAGAGGCGATTCCCATTGGAGAAGGGGGTCTCGCCTCCATGGTGGCAGACTGGGAAGGAGGAGTGGTGGCATCAATTAGGTCTACAGAGGGAACAGGTCGGTCCTCCGCCTTACAAGAAGCCTCACGACTTGAAGAAGGCGTTCAAGGTTGGCGTCCTGACTGCGGTCATCAAGCACATGTCTCCCAACATTGCTAAGATCCGGAAGCTTGTGAGGCAGTCCAAGTGTTTGCAGGACAAAATGACGGCCAAGGAGAGTGCGACCTGGCTGGCCATCATTAACCAGGAGGAAGCCATTGCTAGACAGCTCTACCCCGACCGCTGCCTGCCCCCGTCCTCCTCCGAGGGCAGCGGATTGTTCCCCTTCAACGAGTACGACGTGGAAGTGGCCGAGTCGTCTAACTTTGACGTGCAAGAGCAGAAACCTAACCCGCACGCTCTGTTTCATCCCAGGAAGGACGAAACCATCATCAACTTAGACATATCCAAGAAGCGAAAATTGAGCAACGAGGCAACTGGCACGACGATGGTGATGGATCGACCACCGTGCGAGCCTCCTCAATGCCTGCTCAACGACGGATTTCGTGATCGAGACAGCACCCAACGGTCTTGCCCTTTCAAGCAGCAATGTGAGTTTGGGGCTTCGAGCTTCCATAACGACAGCAACAATCATATGAAGCAGCCAGTCGCGTATCCAGACTCTTTCAATTTGTCGGGGGCCGGGGTTCCAGAAGATGGGCAGAGAATGATCAACGAGCTGATGTCGTTCTATGAAAGTAATGTGAATGCAGGCAATAATAACAAGGAGTTGCAGAGTGTGAACATGGGGGATGGTGGTGAGTCATTCCGGTCGGCTGACAGTTTCCCGATGATGTTTAGCTCGCCGTTGGACTTGGGCGAGGGGTTTCGGAGGCCGAAGCAAGATGTGTGGTACTACTAAGTAAGGATGCGGTTGCGGCCACAGTAAAATAAATGGCTTAGAGCACTCCCAATGGGGGTGGCGAAAATCCGGCGAAAAATCGCCGAATATCGCCGGATTATCGCCGGCCGTTGTGGTGAAATCGGCGATAATTCGGCGATAATCTTACCGTTATTTTGCCAAGCGGCGTTTTTTCGCCGGATTATCGCCGAGCGATCGCCGGCCACTGTGGGCGACGCTCGGCGATAAATCGCGATATTTAAATTTTTTTTTTTTTCGGCCCAACGGCTATTTTTACATCCCACCCCTATAAATATTTCCTCCACTTCCTCCATTCATCACCCACAATCTTCATTCTCTCCATTTTCAATCTCTTCTCCCAATCTTCAATCTTCATCAATCTTCCAAAAATTATGAGCTTTTGGAAGAAAAATTCCCGCTCGGGTAAGGGTAAGGGTAAGGGGAAAGAGTCGAGTTCACAAATTCCCAACACGAATGAAGCAAACAAGCAGTGGATGCACTCGTTGTTGGCGATGGGTTCTCCTCCCGGCCAACTTCCATACGCGGGTCCGTCTCCTTTGCAGACTCCTCCGGCGCGGAGACTTTCTCCGTACTTCAACTCTGCCGGCAGAATGCCCTCTCCCGACCCGACGATGTGTATCGGCCCCAGTTCGACACCCCCGGATCAACCCTGGCGACCAAGAATCTCGAGCCACGCGACAACTTTGAGCGCGGAGGACCGAGGTGGAAGAAACGCCCACCGAGCCGCCTTCTAGGAAGCGGGAGGAAGGCGCCGGCGTCGTCGGCTGCGGCGATACGGGTTCGATGAGAGGCCCGAAGCGGGTAAGGGACTGCTTTACACTCTGCAAGAGTCGGCGATAGCCACCCTGGCTGGGCGGACACGTCACCCGAACGCGGAGCGCAGGCAACTAGCAGGGACGAGATCATATTCGGGGAGCGGGTTGCCGCGAAACATACGGGAGCCACAAGAGCGCCTCGATGAAGGACCATGGTAGCGAGGCGATCCGTCGGCATTGGGAGCGCCTCATGAGGGACTGCGGCCACTTCAACGGTATTTATTCTAACTTGTTGGCGAACATGCCCAGTGGCCAGAACGAGCATATGGTCCGAGATGAGGCCATGCAGAGGTATTGTGGCCAGTACTTGTCGAAGGGGTTCAAGTATTGGAACATCTACGATAAGCTGAAGGATCTCCCCAAATTCCGGACGGGGATGCACGTCGCGCTGCACGGGAAATCGGTGCGCTCGCGACTTAGCGTTTCGGAGAGCGAGGGGAGCGCGACCCACATCGACTTGAGTGGGGATGGTCCGCACGAGCGCCCGGAGGGAGCGAAGAAGGCGAAGGGGAGGCGGAAGGGGAAGGGCACAACGTCGGAAGTCGAGTCGGAACCCCACATCGACTTAGAAAAAGCCACTTATTCGAGCAATGTCGCCAATCTGACGCAGATGTACACGCTGTACTTCACCGGCGGCGGGACCCCTGAAGAAAAGGCGGCCCTCTGGAAATGCATCCAAAGCCTGCAGATTACGATGGGCCTCGATCCCGACGCCCGGCTCGCGGCGATAATCCGGCGAAAAAACGCCGCTTGGCAAAATAACGGTAAGATTATCGCCGAATTATCGCCGATTTCACCACAACGGCCGGCGATAATCCGGCGATGTTCGGCGATTTTTCGCCGGATTTTCGCCACCCCCATTGGGAGTGCTCTTACGTAGATATGAATATGCATTTTGTAGTTATAATTTTGTGATGTAGGTTTAATTGTTTTATTGCTTTTTTTTCTATGTTAATGTGGTAGGTGTTGATGGTACAACCTTAACTATGTTGTGTTTTTATTATGTTGTTTAGAAGTTGACGTATGAGATAAGGTGGGTGTATTTTGTTGACTAGTTTGTCCTCATCCATTGAGTGATCGAGAATTACTTGAATCCAAGAAAGGTGATGATTTAGTAGGTAGGTGTTTTTTTGTTTGATATGGAACTCGTCACTCCTATTCTCCTAAGCACGAGATATAAACCTGTTGGATGGCATTGAATCTGAACCATGAGAGATTATTTTTTACTAGATATTTTAAATAACCGGAAGAGTTGGATCACTGATTGATTCCACAAAAACTAGTTTCCATTTATTGCAACTATTTCTTGCCATAAATTAACATATGCTGTTTTTGATCCATGCATGTATCTTGTCACTCTCACTCACAACTATGTCCAAAATTTCTTTAATTAAACACATGACTTATCTCAATCTGTGCGATTGTATTATAAATATCAAGTGACTATTTGGTTTGTTTGACCTGATATGATAAATTAAAAGAGTGTAGATTTTATAATTATATTTGAAGCTTATGAGATTTTTTTTCTCAACCACGTATGGAACAAAACTAGGATCTTTTATTACATAAGGGGTGGGAAATTGTACTACTTTGTGCACTATTAAGCTATTAAGTATTAACACTTTAACAGCATCAACAGACTACAATCTCTTATTTTGTCATTCTCATAATATTAGTAGTATCATATTAGGTTCTTATTTCGCCACTTTCCAAACACTATCCATGCATTTAATAAGTATCCTAACTAAATTGATATCAAATAATTTTATAATATAAAATTCCACTACAATTGTAATATGGCATAATTTAAATTATAAAATTATACAGTACAATTAAAATTCCAAAATTATATCATCGAAATTATAAAAAAAAACTAAAATTGAAAAACTTACATACTACTAAAAAACTAATCCATTACTAACACCGGCTTGAGATTTTGAAGAAGTGTGTTGTGATTCTCCAATTGTTCTATCTTCATTCTCGATGTGTATGTACATCTGGCTTGACTTTTTAATACATATTCAACAACTACGTATCGTTTTCAAGTGTCTCCAAGAATATACTAACATCTTGTGAAGCGACATTGCTTGTGGTGACGTCTTCCTCTTTCCCTCACTTCGCCACCTTTTGTCCAATCAAATGACTCATACTCGCATCCATGCCATCACTCCTAGTGAGTCCTAGACACGTTGTCGGTCAAATTGGACTCACTGCGGGTGGAGAAGTGGCCCGCCACCACAATGTGCTTCGTTTTATCAGATCCAACCATTCCACTGCTTAGCCATTTTTTGAAGTGGCCAATCTCTTCCCATTCTCGAACTTATTTGAAAATCTTTGTATTATCGTATTGATATGTGTCCATTGTCTCTTTCAAAATATTCTATGTACTTGAGTCGCTCCTTACTTGCGACTCCATGTTGTTGTACAAGGCGCAACACTTTTCTAATAATGAGTTAACTTGATCAAAATGGCCTAGAGCATACGAGCTTCGCAAGTACCGGTGCCTTGAGGGAATATCATGTTGTATCTCTCGATTATTAATTAAGTAAAAACAGTTTAACTGTCAATTTTCGATGTCTTCATCAAACCAACGAAAAATGGACTAAATCGAATTGCTATAATTTACATATGAATTCTACTTAATTTTTATGACTGATAATATTTATAATTTCAGTCATGATTGGTTGTCTTTTTAGTTGTTTTATCTCCCTACAGAAGATTTAAATATATTATGTCAAAAATTCATTTTGTAAAGAACAATTAATTAACAACTCATTTTCGATAAAATAGTTAGTTACTACAAAAAAAATAATGCAAATCTCATTATACACGACATTCGTCATCTACTTATTCAGTTTATAGAAGCGTATTAAAGAATATGTATGAAATCTCTTGGGTGATCCTCTTCGAGTCTCAGGCTCTCAGCTGATGAAGCCCAATTCACCGAATTCGCACGCTAGGGTTTGAAAGAGCAACAATTTTAGGTGATCCGACCCTTTTTCTCTTCTCAATCTGACACAGTTTTATCTCACTGCTTATTCACGATAATGATCATCCCTTACTCGATTTTATTGTAATTTTTCGCCGGCTAAATCGGGAAAAGCGCATCCCTATGTTGGCTGTTGGGTTTAAAATCTTCACCGGTTATTTGCAAGCAAAGAATAATCATCATTGGTAGCTAAGTAGTATTATAACCCTTTTATGATTTAGGAAATTGATAATTGGATTTGAGGGAAAACCATTTCAGCCGAGCTGAATTTTTGACCGTTAAGTAGCTCCAAGTAATGGCGACCAGGGCATTGCTTGATGCGCTGACGAAAAATCCAAACTTTGGGAACCAAACGTTTAGCTCCAGAGGCCTATTCTCCGGCAGCTATGTGGGCGTTTCCTCCTCCGCCGCCGCCACTTCTTTCGCTATTGCAACTCCTTTTGCATATCGAGCTTTGTTTGGGTAAGCTGAGTTTGTATTGCGCCTTGACAACTGCAGTAAGTCTAAGGACTATACTATTGAAGTTGGTGGATGATTATCGTCTTTGCTTTAATTTATTACAACCCAGCAGCAATGATATGGGGGAAAGTTATTGATTTTTATCCAAGCTTAAGTGGAAGTAAAAGCTTGATCATTTATTTGCATATCTTGCTTGGAAGTTATAGTACAAAATTAGTGATTTATATAGTAGAAAATCAACATTGCTTCTGTTGTACTTGTATCTTTTGGAGGAGCTTAATGTTCGGGATTAGCCTAGATAGATCAGAACGGTATAGTATAGACCGGGCTAGTGTTTTCAAGGATGATTTCTGTGTGAGGGTTTCATACTAAGCAAAGTTTATATAGTATTTGCATGTCTTATGAAATTGAAAAGCCCTGTGTCTAAACATTTATCTGTATCACGGTTACGTGGTATTACTCGTGGTTGATCTGATGGCTGGTTGATATTATTAATGTATCCATGATTTTTCTCAGGGATGGCCCTATGCAAATTGCCTACTGTGATGCTGGTGCAATCTTAGATGAAGATTTTAGTGCTGTTATGCAGAGCCGGCAAGTTGGCTCTAGCTATGTTGATGCAACTGTTGGTGACAATCATGGCAAAAGTTTTTCTACTGGGAATGCTTTGGGGAATGAACTAAGACACAGTTTCAAGCAGTATGATATCCAGCTGAAACCACTCTTCTCGGCATTTCATTGGAAAATTTTTGGCCTGACATCATTGAGGTCATTTATGTTATTCTATTTGCCTCTTTTGGAACCCCGTCCACCCACAGAAGAAGACGACGATGCAGATTTTCTAGTTGAGAATCCCGTAGAGCATCATGTAGATTTGGTTGAGCCATTTAAGAAATCAGTGATACAAATCATCCGTGAGGTAATAGTCTTTATTTGATATCAGTGTAAAGCTATAGGTCCATTATGGTGTCTTATCTCATTAATCTGTTAGTAATCTTTTTATGAAGATATTGTATGGTGTCTTTTTCCACCCATTATGCCATTACTAAATATCGATGAGAACGAATACACAAAGTCCTGATTTACACCAAATCTCAATCTTTTTGGCTTCATGGATAATATCATCAAATTGGTACTGTTCATAGGGTAAATTACCATTTTTTCTTGTTGCCTCATGTTCAGACAAGTGTGGTTACCACAAGGCGTATCCTTGAAAGACTCGCAGTTCATTATGCTTCACAACGCATAGCATGGAAACTTCTCAAGGGTATAATCTTCACTTGTT
Organism: Salvia hispanica; assembly: GCF_023119035.1. Taxonomy (NCBI): domain Eukaryota; kingdom Viridiplantae; phylum Streptophyta; class Magnoliopsida; order Lamiales; family Lamiaceae; genus Salvia; species Salvia hispanica. Next base: position 49,655,343 of record NC_062968.1, read on the forward strand.
AATTTTTTTTAAATACCAATTGTTAATACGTTTTCTAAATGCCTCACTTTACATATTAACCCCCGTAGATGTTCCCAAGTCGGCAATTCGGAAGGCATCAAGGAAATTACCAACTTGTACTTTCTGTTTCTATGTTAGCAGAACCACCTTCAGAGGTCATATGATTAAACCTTAGGTTCTTGACTAGGCTTTCATTGGTTGAACCTAGTATCAATCTCTCTCGATTTTGCTAATACCTCTTCGTACTAACAGGACATCTCCTTGGAGTTTTAGCTTCGTGGGCTGTTCAAGTTGGCCTCGATATGTATGGATTTATTTATAGTATAGTTAAATCCAAGAAAGACAGTCATGAAACAACTTATACGAAAGATGAATTTAAGATCCTTGGAAAGAAGGTTTATGGTACCAGTGTCCAAAACGCTGCCTCGCTCGTTTTTGCATCTGTCGGAGCTGGCATTGGCGCTACATTAATTCGTCCCTCAACAGGGCAGTGGGTTGGTATGACACCATTACGATTTATGATGATAATTGACCATATTCATAAGTATGTACGCTTAATACTTATGATTCAATTTTGCAGGGTGTGCGCTTGGGGATTTAGGAGGCCCGATTATGATTGCTTTCTATTTCGAGAAACTTGGTTGGGTACTCTAATTGCTCATACAAACGGATAATTGCTCATACAGACTCAGATTTTGTTAAATAGCATTCTTTGTTTTAACTTAGTTGATTGTAATTGCAGAAATAATTCAGTTCATAAACAATAAAAATTGATAGAAAATAGTGTATATTTTTTTGAGTTAGGGTGGGGATTGGGATTTACTACCCTAATCTCTTTCCCTTGCTGATGGGGAGTAATGCTATACTAAGTTACAAGACTTGTAGTAGGGCAGGCATGTAGATTCATAGTTATTCAATACTCCTTTTTAAGTTATGTTTTGGTGTTGAAATTATCCACATCTCCGTATTATTGTTGTAATTACATCCAAGAATTTGATGGTTGTAATGTTTGTTCAGAGACAATTATAATGGCAATGATTATTTGGTGGAGTAGTTAATCGTGAAAAAATTTAATTTTTATTAGTTCAATGCTTATACATTCTAACCTAGATAGTCACATTGAACAAAACTATAAACAAATTTACAAATTATAAGATTTTTTTTTTTACTATTTTTGGATGGAACCAGGACTGATTTCGTATCAGGATAAAATTATAGAAAAAAACTAGTAATATGAATTCTGGAGGTCATTTTACAACCAATGTTAGACGATAAAAAAGTGATTACATGATTATGGTAATTGAAAGTCCAGTAAAGCGTAATCACTAATTACTCATATCACTAAGAAATCTTTACAACACTATCTTTTGCATCATATCTAAAGTTACAAACATACAGGTCTTATTAACATAAAATTGAAAGAAGAAGGTTACATGAAGTAAGCCACAACTCACAATATTGACCATAGTTGCACATTAAAACACGATGCAAAGATGGAATGCAGCAACACTGAGGCCGAACGATGAAGATCAAGACATCATGAACTTCAAATATAGCTAATAGATCACAGAGCTTTCCGATTGAACAAGACAAAAGTTTTACAGTTCTTACTATGTTGCATCATCAGTTGTAATCTTCATACCTTAAAACTTTAGAAACACAGAACACATCTGTTTCCATGCTTACAATGAGATTATCTTCCGATGCAAATGCTCTCTGGTTGAACCGGCGTCTCCATCATGGTCATGAAAAATAAGGGTCAGAACTCCAATGAAACATAGAACTAATCCTACAAGAAGCTTGTCATAGCGCTCGACCCAGTGGAACTTGAGCTGACTTGCACCATAGAATGAGAGGGCCACTAGAGAAGTCATTACAGTTATCGTGCTGCAATGCAACAAAATACCATGTTAAGGCTGCATGCATTTGTTTTTGAGTATTTTGGTGGATAGCAAGTATATTTGTAACTAAGATTTAGTAGCATGAATTCCGAGATCAACAAAGGTACTAGTGCAAGGTCCCATTGCACATATGCTCTTGTATCTACAACATATAATCCAGAAAGAGGCACAAACCAGTACATCCAGATGCACGGTGCATCAACCCTACTTAAGTCTCACTTGGAGATTATTAAAACCCTTATTAGAGATTGATGATCCCAAATGGATTTAATTAGGATGGACTCACATAAGTTTTTTGTCATTCACGAAAAGTACTGGAGAGGTACCTTTTTCCATCCAAACCAGAAAATTCTCCACATGCAACCTCAAATACTTCGATGGTGGGCTTTTCGCTAAAACTATCAACAACCTGGTATGATTTTTATCAGCGTGAAGCTCTTCTGACCAAGAAGAGTCGAAACTTTAACCACAAAGGTTGTGTCATAAACTATACATTGGTTAGACAGATCAAATAACTAAGTCATTTGATCTCTTTTAAGGTAAAAATTGCAGAACAAAGGAAAGAGAATCATCACACATTAGAAAGATTCATAAGCATGAACCGAAACACCTGGAGTTTTCACATTGTATTATAACTACAATCCATAAACTAATAAGTTAAGTTAATACTTCCTCCGTCCCACATAAAGTGACTCATTTTCCTTTTCAGGGCGTCTCACTTAAAGTGACACATTTCCTTAAATGGAACCACCATTACCTCTACTTTTTCTCTCTCCACTCAACCCACAAAACAACACTACATAAAATCATGTGCCGAAAAGGAAATGATAAGCTTTATGCAGGACTGAGGGAGTATATTATTTGAGAAATAATCAATTGAACAGCTTGTGGTTAACTGGTTATATAAACATTTGACAACAAAAAGGCAAAATCTAGAAACCAAACAACCTATTCCGTACCTAATTAATAGAACTATAATAGCAAGCACCATCATAGAGGATGAGTTTCCAACAGCAAGAAATACTGGAAGAGTGGTTGCACAAGGAGACAATGCAGGGACAAGAACAAGACCGGCAAAAGCCATTTTTTCCATTGGTTGATTGTGAGAATGGCTATGACCACCCTTTCCAGTTAGAAACAACGCGATGTAACCACCACCAAGAAAAATGAGTAACAAAGATGCAAGTTTATGCACAGTTTCCTCTCCGGCTATAGTGTTTGTTATGGTGATTGCAGTTATGCCAAGCAGTGAAGTGGATAGCACATGCAAGACTGCCCCAAATGCAGCTGCAAACATACAAACTATTAGCGCTCACCACCATCGTAGTTACTAGAAAATGGTGCACAATAGTAGTAAAACAATTCTATAAAAAGAAACTGAGATGTAGTATGACTTAACTTTGCAAGGACCTTAAGCACGGAGATAAAATGAAAGCCAGCCAAATACTAAAAAGTAACCAATTTAAGATTACAAAGTCAGTATGTAGGTAAAGGACTGATTTTATCATCACTTTCTAAATAAATAAGAACATGAGATGTCTCTTTAGTTTACAACACAACCATTTCATTCATCAAGACAATGCAGTATTACTAAATTTCATTTCAATTAAATTTATGCAAAAACTTGTGTGAATCCACCCTAATGAAATTCTTAACTGGAGAATTTGAGGAGGGGTATATATATGTCCAACCATCCAAGAAAGTGCAAGTCCTAAATAAGGGGATTTAGATACTTGTGTTTCAGGTGCAAAGACTCACTGTTTTTCAAGGAGCATAAACGATTATATTTTTCCAAGATACAAGATCACTTGCTACATTCACATTGAAACATGGTATACTACGCAGCAGTAGTTAACAAATACAAATGAAACAAAATGTTAAAACCATATTGGCTTACTTAACAAACAACACTAAAACCGCTTCACACATAAATAGTCCACTATGCCATTTCTTAACTCTGAAAAAATTCAACTCCGACTACCCACAATTAGCCCATTTAAAGCTAAGTGCAGCAAATTATGAGATTAATTAAAGAAAGTCAGCTAAACTTTCTCACGCAATCAAAATCAAAATCAAAACTGAAAAAAATCACGAGGCTTGGCGGTAGGCGTTTTCCCCTGAGAAGACCAAACAGTGGCATAGTAATTAGTAAATGACTTACTAACGAGAAGAGTTCGAGAAAGCGTCCATTTCTGAGCGCGGCCGACAATAGAAAACGGGAGCCAGTGAGTGGGGATGAAGGAGTGCAGCAGCGAGACGGTGGCTATGCCGCCGATAGTCGACAATTCCTCCGCCGTAATTCCACCCTCCATTTACCCTGGATTGCAAAATTCAATGAACTCTGCAGGAAGATCAGATTCATGCACATAGAGAAAATGCGTTCCGATTGAACAATTAATTAAGGCTACGTTTGGTAGCTATGTTTCGCTAGATAAGAGAGTAATCTGGGTTTATTTGTGTGTTTGGTAGTTATGTTACCAATAGCCAGTGTTTTGTATTTGGCCCGCACAAAGCCCAACCAAAATCCTATGTTTTGATCATATTTGTAAATATCCAAAATCTTATGTTATTTATCATGGAAGCCTAGTTAATTTAGCAAATTACAATTATACCCGTCAAAATGTCTACCCCTACACCAAAACTGATGCAAACAATGTTCTTCTTCTTCACAAAAATAGCGATAGAGAGCTCTTCCTAAATTCTCTCAATCTGGTTCCCTCCATTTCTTCTGGCGACTCGAAAGCTTCCGGCGACTACAAGCTCCCAACGGCAGGAATTTCTGAATCAAGGTTAGGACTATTTCAACAAGCTCCCGACTACAAGCTCTTGACGGCTGAAATACCTTGAATAACCCCTCGAATCTCTTGGACTATTTCAACAAGTCACTAATTTGTCATCCTATTTCTCCAATCTGTAATTGTGTGACAAATTGAGATATATTGGACACATTGCAGCTACTGACTGCATTTTGTTTGCATATTTTTGTAAACTTTGGGCATTTTGAGTTTGTTGAAGTTGAGTACCTCTGCATGAGGTGCTTACATCCACAAGTTTTACAGGGCACAGTGCTTTGTGTGGTTCATGGGATAGATTTTTTCATGGTTGATTTTGCTTGAAAATGAATCAGAAGTTTTCATGGTTGATTTTGCTTGAAAATAAATCAGAAGTTGTGTTTCGCTTTGGCATTGATTACCTTCTAAATTCATAGTTGTTGAACTGTTTTCTGTATTGAGATCTGCTAATTATTTTCTGCACAATTTTGAAAAATGAGATCTGTTCATCGCCTTTCTGCACAATTATCATCATTAATTTTAACGAGGATAATTTTGGTAATCATAATTTTAATCATTGCTTATGACTTATACCAAACACTATAATAAGATAACTCACAATTATCTTAATCTACCAAACACCTAATATACGTAAATTAACTAATCAAAACTATGATAACTATCATAATGGTATCATGTCTAGTGGAAACATGACATAGCTACCATACTTTTAGTAGTTTTTAGACGATACCAAACAATAAAGTACATTAAATTAAATTAAATACTCCATACAGAGTCCCATTAATTTTACTAAAAGTAAAGTTTAAGAAAATAAATAGTGGAATGTGGATACTATTTTTATATATTAATTTTATAATAAAATGTGAGTGAAAAAAGTTAATAGAATGTGATGTCTATTAATATTATTTATGGAATATTCCATCTGGAACTCCTCAAATGGAACAGCTAAAAATGATAAATCGAAACTCCTAAAGTGAAATGGAAAGAATAATAAATAGTTATTTAAATCATCAAATTTATTCACCCACAATCCACAAAGTTCAAAATTAAAATATTAACGTATCAATTTTCCTTAAGTCTCACTGTCCTATTATATGTGATGTGTATTCCTTTTTAGACCATCCACTATAAGTGAAATACTTCCTTTTGGTAAATGTATTTGTTATTAGTAAATATATAGTAAGTACAAATTTAAGAGGCAACATTTTTTTGGGTCCACAAACATTGTCAAGGTATCAAATTTAACTCGTAACATTTGAAAGTATCTTATTAGAATCTAAGATTAATGAACTTCGATTTAATATTATTTGAGCTACTTTTTCAATGTTTCAAATTTTTATTTTTTTTTGCAAAAATATCTTCAAGAATCAAGACCATAAAGAGCAATTATGTCTATTTACTGTCTTATTTATTAAAATATTGAGAAAATATTTTTTTTTTCCGTGAACTTTGCCAAAATATTATTGAGTGAACTACCTAATTGGGCCCTAGACTTGTATGCTCTCACTTTTGCGGTGTCTAAACAAAATTAATATTACCAGCGGTACCCAGACTTGTAGTTATGCACGTTTGAAGGTTTTTTACACTTTTCGTCACTTTTTCTGGACATTATAACCCCCCAATGGGTGAAGGGCTAATTCGTCCACACAATATCTTTCTCTGTCTACAGCTGCCACAGCTGCCAGCCTTTTCATCTACATTTTGATTTGAGTGGATTTTTGGACAAAGTTTGAAATGATTTAATATTAGTTCATGTACAAAGAGTAAGCAGATTGAAGAAGAACCTAATTCGCCGGAAGAGATGGAAGAACCTAATCCACCGTCGGACTCCATTTCCACAAAATTTGGGCACCTATCTTTGTGATTTTAATTTCTTGGGTATGCAAAATAATGTTCTCTTTTGTTAGGTTTCAGTGCTCATTCTGTGTGTTGTTGAGATTAGAGGTGGGTAATTGATGACAAACTAAACTTATTTGATTACATTACAACACAACATACTGATTACTTTATCAAAGTAATCAGAAAGGCAAAAAGTGCAAAAAGAAAACCACCAAAAGCAAGTAAAACAATCAATCTGTCGTTGCTTCTACCTCTACCTTCTTCACTGAAATTTCCATTGCTTTGAACTTTTCCTTCGGTTGGATAGTCTCTCAAACACTCCGTCGGACCTTCTTCGGTTGGGCAGTCTCTCAAACACTCCACCGGAAGAAATTGCACCCACCAATTTTTCCTTTCTTCTCGCACACAAAGTACAACATCCCGTACGATGCTCGCCTCGAATCGGCAACTATTTTCAAACAAGCTCTTTCCCGACACCAACACTTCTCATACTGGAATCTTAGCCACCTACACCCATTTCCTTGTTCCGAACCATTAGTAGACAACGTCGACATTTCTATGGTGGCGGTCGTACAACTGCAAAATATACAAACCCAAGATGCAAATAAAAGAACAAAAGAGGGAGGAAGAGATGAAGAAGAGATGCACAAAAAAATTCAAATGTGGACGAATGATGTAGCGTACAAGTCTAGTTCCCAATCTTGGGAAGAAGAAAAGTAAGAAGATGAATGATGTCTGCGCAGGCTGGCAGCTGTAGACAGAGAAAGATTTTGTGTGGACGAATTAGTCCTTCACCCATTCGGGGGTTATAATGTCCAGAAAAAGTGACGAAAAGTGTAAAAAACCTTCAAACGTGCATAATTACAAGTCCGGGTACCGCTGGTGATATTAATTTTGTTTAGGTACCGCAAAAATGAGAGCATACAAGTGTAGGGCTCAATTAGGCAGTTCACTCAATATTATTTGTGGTTCGAGCTTCAATTCTTTCTCTAGTTCGATCCTAGGTGAGTCTTTCTCTCTTATCCTCTTTCGCTCTTCAAGACGATAATTTCACATCCTCTCTCCTTGATTCATAAAGCTCTGTTGTCAAATTAAAATCCTTAACTCTTGGTCGCAATCTTCTACTCCTTCGTTCGTGAAATATTGTCCAGTTTTGCCATTTGGTTTGTCCATGAAAAGTTGTCCACTTTGAATTTTTTTTCCTATTCTTAGTAGATGGACCCCACTTTCCACTAATTTTTCTTCACATTTCTTAAAATTCATACCGAATCAAACTTAGACAATATTTCATGGATGGATCGAGTATCTGGAAAAATCCTCAGTTCTTTAACTAGATTAGTTTTTCCGGTGAGTGGTATTTGAGTCACAACAAAGTTCAAGGAAGCATGGATGAAATTCGTAGTTGCTGTCTTTAAAAATGATGAATCTTGAGAAGAACAATCTTCATAGCTTGAATCCATATTTAATTCAAAATTTTCTAAATCTCTTTGTTTAAAATTTGAACAATAACAGATTTCACAGTGGAACCGCACGTAACATCAGAAATATCACCTTGTTAAACTCCCTTGATCTTTTGTCCAGAGCCTTTGTCCTAGCGGCAATGAGCTTAGACATTAGTGTATGAGGTGCCGAGTTCAAGCCCTCTTGACATCAGTTGTAATTTCCTCCTTCCTTATGAGTTTATTTGTAATTTCCTCCTTCATATTGGAGTTAATTTAAAAAAAAAAAAAAAAAAAAAAAAAAACTCCCTTGATCTCACCAGACAGATTCCATTTTTTTTCAAGGAGTTAAAACTAGGACATAAGTAAAATTTTGGCAAAGTTCGCGAATATAAAAAGGACGTCATCTTAGTATTTTAATGAAGAAGATATAGTAAATAAACTGAAATATCCGTTATGGGTTTGAGGGTATTTTCGCCCCAAATAAATTTGTAACAGTGAAAAAGTAATTCAAATGATATTAAATCTAAATTCATGGACCCAAAAAATATTTTCAAATGCTACAGACCAAAATTGATACTACTACGTTTGTCTTTTTTTCACCTTTAATGACATGTCAATTAACACTCAGATATATCAAGTAATTATTAAAAAAAAAGTTAATATAAGTAGAAAATTAATAAAAAAATAACATAATTTTCACTTTTATTAATATATTTTTGATGTACATATATTCATAATAATAGAATGACATTATTCAAAATAGTATTGGCATAAAGAATGTAATAAAATAGCTTTACTAATTTTAATGAATAACTAAATCTTTGTATTCACGTCAACTAATAAAATAGAATAGTTCGAAATAGGGGAGCACTAGGGTGCCTCCTTATTTAGAGTCACAACGTACATCCAATCTGGTGCTGTCATGTGGCACAAAACATGCAATATTTTAAACACAAAAATACAATCTAGTTGTATATGCATTTCTGCAGATTGTATTTTAATTGTAGGTAAATTGCATTTTATAATGTTGAGTTTTGCATTTTCACATAATTGCATTTTTTATTGTTAAGTTTTGCATTCACATGTATAAATGAAATCCGTCTATATATAAAATGCAAATTAAACAGTCAATATCTAAAATGCAAAAGTCAACAATAAAAAATGCAATTTGCATAACAAAAATGCAATCCGTCGAAATTCATTTATAGCTTCTACAAATATATATTGTATTTTAGTATTTACAATATTGCATTTTTTTGCCACCTAACAACAACAGAATGAATGTACGCTGTAACTTTAAAATTAGTTATTAAACTATTACATTCCCATATGTTTATGTAAAAAAGTTATGCCATGGGATGAAAATGGTAAGAGTTACTTGATTAAGTAATGTCGTGAAATTATAAACAGTCAGTTGATTTAGTAGTGTCGTGAAATGATAACTAGTTATACGATGCATAGTTTTCTTTTGTCTTCAACTGTAATTTATTTTGCAGCCATTTTATACCTCAAGGTAAAGCATGAGGTTTCAAGGGCTATTAATGTAAATGTCGCAATGCATAATTAAATTTGGTATGTGAAAATCCCCAACCCAATCTTCAAATCTGGGCACCGCACTAGCAATAGTAATAGTGTTAAAGCAGCAAATTAGGGTTTCGACACTCAATCCTCGCCGATGGCCGAAGTTCTGAGCGCCACCGAGGATGATATCGACCTCCGCCGAGAAACGAGTACCGACGAAAAGCCTCCCGAAGCCGCTCCCTTCGATACTACCCCGGCCGACGCATCACCGCCGCCTCCTCCGCCTCAGCCGCCGCGCCGCGCCATACGCGACCGCGACTCCCGAGATCGCCGTGATGACCGGGACTATGACCGCCCTCCGCGCCGCGAATACTATGATCGCAACCGATCGCCGCCTCCTCCCCCGCCGCGTGAGAGAGATTACCATAAGCGCGGCAGGATGAGTCCGAGCCCCCCTCCACCTCCGTATCGTGACCGACGCGGAGGAGGTCCGCATTCTCCGCCTCCTAGAAGGTCTCCGCCGTTTCCTCCCTACAAGCGGAGGAGGGACGATGGTCATGATGGCAGGAGGGGGAGTCCCAGGGGAGGATATGGGCCTGGGGATCGAAGGTGCGTTGCACATTTGGTTAATTTAGCTATGATTACTCTCCGACAGCTCAGTGTTGTTTATGTCTGCCACTATACCTATTGGTTCTATAGTAACATGGTTAGGATTTTATGGAGAACGTTGATTAGATGGCTAGGTACTTGGTTTCTCGTGTATTTATAAATTCAAGTTTCGTATTTGTATGATTATCCTTAAGGGCCTGCTTGTAAACTTCCAATAATCAGTTTAGCCAGGGATTCAGATTTTTGGTTACGATTCTACGCAGTGCAGACTATCCAATGCAACGAATAGGGGGGTTAAATATATAAATGTTCTTGAGTTTATGCATCTTGTTTAAGTTACGCCTCTAACTTCTAAGCGTGAGCACTGGATTCCTCCTTTGCATCTCTGAATACCATTACATGTTCTTTTATCTGCTAATAGGAGTATAGTAGTGTTCACATTTTACTTAGTTCCTTCTGTATGAAAATAGGTGCATTTTTTATATAGAATGATTTCATTGCGCTGCTCAACAAGGTTGTAGTGACATATGATATTTGGTTCAGGTTTGGCTATGACTATCCTGGTGGATATGATCGTGACAATGGAGGCAGACCTGGCTATCCTGATGAAAGACCACATGGTCGGTATATGGGCCGCGGAGGTGGTGGCTACCAAGGCGGTGCGTCTGTATTTTTCACTGTTAATGATATTGGGATATGTATTCTTTATGTGATTTCTATTATCTTCATTAATCATATCAACTTTTCCATATTGAATTTTCTTACTGGATAAAATGGTGTTTCCATATTACCATTATGTATCTCTAAGTTGTCCATAATGTTAGCACTTATACTACCTTGATAATCTGTGTTGCAATTTCGCTCCCAGTACCCTGAACTTTTGATGCTAGATTGTGCCAACCCATCCCCAGAATATCAAAAATTAAATTAAATATTATAGTGAAAATGATTTTATTGTCTTCTAGTTTAGTCCATCATTGGTGGCTGGAAGTAAAGAACAATCTGGAGATAGTGTAATATAATAAATGGATCTTGTTGGAAACCTTTTTCTCAAGCCTCCGATGTATCTCATGAGCTATGATAGAAGCTGAAATAGATGAATTTGGAACAATGGTATTAAAGAATGAATTTGCAGTGATAGAACCAAGAAAAGTTGAAGACAATAAGAATCACAGTACATATTATAACAATGTTAGAACATATTCATTTAAGATAGAATTGCTTTAGAGTATGAAATGTGATCTGGAAATGCAATAGTTACTATATAATTCAAAAAAATAGTTAATGGGGGCCCATTGCCTCCGTAATTTGGGAGGGGGGTTGTTGGTGGTAAAGTCTCTTTAGGTGCCACTTGGAGAAATGCAATAATATTTGGTGATCTAAAGATGGTAATGGTGTATGCTTGTTGCTTATTGCTGAGAGGAGTCAATGAGACCATCCTCATTAGCCATAAAGTGAGAGATTTTTGGCCTTAGTACTCTCTCTGTAGTCATACATGAGCTCATGAAGGAGCTTGCTTGTGCTTTGAAAGTTGCGATGCATCTAGTGAACTGTCACTTTCAATATAGTACAATTTAAGTTTATTGATGCGATAATAGTAGCTGATTAAGTTTAATCCTGTGACCTATTTTTATTCATCAACATACTTATAGTTAAGACTCATCTTTTTTGCATCTATCTCCTGTCTTTCTAGTTTCTAGATTAGGAGATACTGGTTAAGTTGTTTACCTGCATGATTATTTGTATATCGGTGTAGATGTTTCTGATTAAATTACTGACAGATGATGCAGAAATGTTGAGAAATAGTAGAAGCTTTCTTAGTACTAAAACCTCAGTTATTACAATTAGCTGCTTCCTGCTGAAAATATAGAACAGAAAGGACAGAGTTCAACTTGCACTATGATTAAATTCTCCATTCCAATATTGATGTTCAGTCACTTTAGACTTTGACTTTGCTGCTGTAGAAATTCAGCTTTGCAGCCAAGGTTCAATTTTTCGCCTTCCAAAGGGCAGGAAAATAATGGACTCCAAAATTATAATTTTTACTTTTACAATTCAATTGCAGTGCATGGGTTTTCTCAATATTTTTTTCACTTGTTTGGTGGTTTTGGTATGCAAATGATTAATCTTATTTGATTTTTTTGAAATAAGATAACTTTGTTCCAAGTGAGCCCTGGATCGGGAATTTAAATAGAAAACACAGAATGTACGATTAATCCTAGTCGCTCTCCACAAAATCAGTGTTTTTATTCTCATTAAAAAATGCAATACTTCTCTTACCTCGCAACCTTTTCATTTCCCCGTTTGATGCAATATTTCAGTGACCTCATTCAACTTGCAAGTTGAGAGAATACTCAGAAATTTAAGATTGACTTGAATTTAGGAATTTGCAATTCCAAGGGATTTCAAATGAATTTAAAATCTCTTGTTTTGGTTAGTGTGTGGATTTCTGTACAGAATTTCAAACCCTGCAATTTATTGAATGGCAACGTTTAACAAATTGTTTTAAATTTTTTCAATCACCATGGTTATACTATTAATACATAAAGTAAGAAACATTGTAGCTAATTTGTATGTAATATACGATACTATATGATTGTAAATTCAGAAAATATGTCTAATATATTAGTGTGAAATGTGTGTGCAATGTGGGTTGCATATGGGTTTGTGCACGTGTTTGTTTGCATGTTGAGCATAGTATATAGTACTATGTGGTGTGCTAGTGTAATGTGTGATATGTGCTGTGTTCTGTGTTTGATTATCTTGTAGTGCGTGGGTGAATTTATGACCTCGGTTTGTGAGAGAACAACAAATTTAGACAAAATTAACTAAATAATCACAATGGGTTGCTTTTTTTGGTCGAACCAGATTAGTGGATTTTAACTATGTATTTGAAGTATACTCTCCCAATCCACCCTTAATTCCCTAATCCGAATGCAATCTTAGATATTTCACTCATGCATTCATACTTTGCTGAATATATACACCGTGGGCTTCCTAGGATGTCATTTGGGTGTGTTCCCTAGCTTTAAATTTCTATGTTACTTGCCCTATGTTTTTCATTTTGATCTTCTTTTATGTAGATTGGGATTCCGGGCGTGGTGCTTTTGCTGATACATTTGGTGCTGTTGGAACCCAGAGGTAAAAAGCAAGCAATTTACTGTATTCTGACTATTGTACTAAATTCAGCCTTTCATAAAGTGTGTTGCGTATGCTTTGTTTTGATGCAATCACATGCAATTATAGTAAAGTCATTTTCTTTCAGTCTTAGCCTTTTATATCCAGTTTTTTGTGAACAGTGGTTCTCCATTGAGTTCCCTAGTCCTGACAAGCTATCTGCTATTTGGTGTTGGTTGGAATGATAAAAATAGTTAACATATACATATGCATGAAATTGTAAGAAGTTTATGAATGTTACCAAACTTATAGTCCCTGTCCTTTTCTAGACTTATTATTGCTCTTCACCGTGACAAATTCGGTTGTAAGAAATTGATTCTCGACACACAATCAATATAGTCATCTCGGCTTATAATGAAGCGATGAAGCTGGTTTTTGTTTCCCAAGCCCTAGTGATTTGTTATTTATGTAGCAGGGGTTGGGGTTGTTTAGGGCCATTGAAAACTTATCTGAGTGTTCAACTGACTGTTTTCCTCGCACATGCTATGCCTGTATGATTTTGGCAGAAATTTTTTAGAACATCTGAGGTTTTATTCAGGTTTAATAGTTTTTTTTCTTCTCGTACATTCAGTTCTTATATTTTAGTTTGGTTGTGTGAGTTTCCAACTCTAGTCACACTTATCTCAATCACCTTATTCCAAACCTAAATAAGTATAAATAAGGCAAATATATGAGGTAACAGAGAGAGTTTTCAGAATACACACACACACAACTGACACCTAGAAAAGTTGAAATTAGAACCAGTACAAGTGCTAAGTCAGAAGAGAGTTGTCTTCTGTGTGCATGCTTATAATGTTTCCTACAATTGAAGTTTGCATGTTATCTATAGCTGTTCATTTCTTTAGTATTCTTTTATAATGAATAATGTTGTTTTAACACTATAGCTAAATCTATGTATTTGTGAATTTTCTACAGGGAAGGAATGATGTCTTACAAGCAGTTCATTCAGGAGCTTGAAGATGATATTTTGCCTTCTGAAGCAGAGTGCAGGTCAGCTTGTAGTTGCTCTAAAGTTTGTCAGTTTGACCTTATTAAATGGGCTCCATTTTCAAGTAAAGTGTATCTTTAAATTGTTCCTTATTTTAGTTTCTCATTCTGTTACTTTGTTTATTTTACCAAATGGCTGAGTGTGATCAGGTATCAAGAGTACCGGACAGAGTACATATCAACCCAGAAACGAACTTACTTCAATTCACATAAAGATGAAGAATGGTACAGTACTTCCTTTTCTCCTCCTTCCAAGTTATGCTAAGTTTTCCTTTAACAAGTGTGTTTATTGGTTCAGGTTGAAAGACAAATATCATCCGACGAACTTGCTCGCTGTCATAGAACGGTGAGCTTACAGGCATAAGTTTTTATTTGGGCCTCTCTTCCACTTCATGCGAGAAAAAAGCCTACCTTTATATACAACTTCCAGTTTGGTGTATATCCAAAGTTCTAAACATGCTGACCACTTTTCAGGAGGAATGAACTTGCAAAGAAGTTGGCGAAGGATTTTCAGCATGATCTGCAGGGTGGGACTCTGGATATGTAAGTTTCCCCCCTGCATAATTACTTTTGTGCTTGTGCAGTCTTTACATTTTTATAGATTTAGACAAATCTGACCTAATTTTATATGTATAAAGAGGTCCTGCTTTTAGTCCTTCCTCGTCAAACAAGGCAGAACAATCCAGTGATCCTAATTCCGAAGATGAAACAGATGGAAAAAGAAGGCGGCCCAATCGTGGTGGTGCCAAGGAATCTGAACTCTCTTCTGCCCCAAAGGCCCACCCTGTCTGTTCAGAGACTAGAAGAATTCAGATTGACATTGGACAAGCTCAAGCTCTTGTACGGAAACTTGATGCGGAAAAGGGAATTGATGAAAACATTTTATCTCGATCTGATAATGATAGAATGAGCAGAGATAAATCTCATGGAAGTTCAAGTGGTCCAGTTATCATCATAAGGGGTTTAAATACAATAAAAGGTCTAGAGGGGACTGAACTTCTGGACACTCTCCTGACTTATCTCTGGCGTATTCATGGAGTTGATTATTATGGATTGGTTGAAACAAATGAAGCCAAAGGTCTCCGGCATATTAGAGTTGAGGGGAAGGACCCCGATGCAATTGGTAATGGAAACGAGTGGGAGAAGAAATTGGATTCTCGTTGGGAAGAGAGACTAAAGAATTTCGATCCACTGGAAGTAATGACCGCAAAGGAGAAGATAGATGCTGCAGCTCTTGAAGCTTTGGATCCGCATGTCCGCAAAATTAGAGATGAAAAATATGGCTGGAAGTATGGATGCGGAGCAAAAGGTTGTACAAAGCTCTTCCATGCTGCAGAGTTTGTTCACAAACATTTGAAGTTGAAACACCCAGAAGTTGTCATGGAACAGACATCAAAAGTTCGTGAAGAGTTGTACTTCCAGAACTACATGAAGTAAGTACTTCCATTTTAATATCTATGTTGCCTATTTGCTTCAAAATCCTAAAAGTTTGTTGTCTTGCAGTGATGAAAATGCGCCTGGAGGGACGCCTGTCATGCAACCTTCTTTGGTATGTCTTATTTTTAGTTACCTGTTGGGAAATTTATGGTCTTCCAGTGTTCGGGTGCATATTATTGACACGTGCCCATCTGCAGAGGGAAAAGCAACAAAGACGAAGACCAGGTCCAGATAACAGAATGAAAGATGATAGAGGAAACCGCAGAGAACGTGATAATCGTGCAAATGGCAGTGAACACTTCGATAGATCTGAGAATCCTCAGTCTGGGGATTTTAACAATGGCGATGGTGCCACTGGGAACAACCCGGATGAACAAATGTTTGATTCTTTTGGTGGGCAAGGCATTCCTGTTACTGCTTTTTCTTCAGACATACCTCCTCCTGTGCTGATGCCTGTTCCGGGTGCTGGGTGAGTTCGGATTGTTTCCTCTCAATACTCACAGTGGACATGGTTCTTATGAGTGTTTCAGAATGTTTTGTATGCATAAGTTGTTGATTGGATGAAGTTTATTGAATGCAGTCCACTGGGTCCTTTTGTCCCTGCTCCTCCTGAGGTTGCTATGCGGATGTTACGAGACCAAGGGGGGCCTACCCCATTTGAAGGTGGCAGAAATGGGTTAGGTGGACCTTCTCCAATAATTGCTATGCCACATACACTTCGGCAGGATCCCCGGCAAATGCGAAGGTTGGTCCTTGCTAGCTGGAACGCTGGTTTTTGTCTGTTAGTCTTACAGCACATGCCCAATGATAGTGGGCAAATGAGTACTCTGAGACCTTCACTTGAATTTAGGGCATTGAACCTTACTTTATTTTGTGAGAAGTGATTTATTCGCCAATACTAGTGCAATAGTTATTATCATGGGGAATTTCAATGTAACTCACCTAGTTCAATAATTTTGCAGCTACAATGATCTGGATGCTCCAGATGATGAAGTGACAGTTATAGATTACAGGAGCTTGTGAGCAGGCAAATGCCGTTGGCTTGGCTTTGGGCTAAGCTTGAGTGTTTGACGACGTGGTGGGGAAGTATGTGGAGTTTCTGCACAAGATTCTTTTTCAAGTTGGGGATATGTTGAATAGCTTTGTGTTGTAATACAGTCTTATTATGTGGCTAGGAAGAGTTGAGCTATTTATTTTTTAAAATGAAACAGATGAGCTCTTTCGGAACAGAAATGTCTCACTCTTTAATGTAATTTTACATTTGGAGATGCCTTATTAATATTTTTATTTGCAAATGAGATCAACAATGCTTTGAGCAAGGAAAATAGCAGGTTGGAAATAATAATTGAGATTCGAACGATTGGCAGACGTTGAGAAATATTTTCAAACCACGGCTTTGTGACAAGGTCGTTTTCTTGTGGTGCAGAATCGTAGTAATTCTTGGATGTATTTATCCAATCAAAGCTACGATAGTTGATATAGTTATATAAATCATTAATATAATGTGGTTTAAAATTTTTAATGTATACTACTCCTAAATAGTACTCCCTCCGTCCCACAAAGATTGTCCCATTTTTTCATTTCCGTCCGTCCCACAAAGTTAGTCCCATTTCACTTTTATCATTTTTGGTAGTGGGTCACATATTCCACTAACTCATTCCTACTCATATTTTATTATAAAACTAATACTTTAAAAGTAGGACCCACATCCCACCAACTTTTTCAACCCACTTTTCATTACATTTTTTAAAATCCGTGCCAGGTCAAAGTGGGACTATCTTTGTGGGACGGAGGGAATAGTCGTAAATTAATAGTGATGGCACCCCTGAATTCCTAATTTAATTTTACTGAAATTGATTGCAGACTAATTTATTTGTACTCCTATAAGTTTATAAATAAATACGAAGAAATGTAGGTGAATTGGCTTACGTCTACTCTTTGAAAACATGAAAAGCGCCTTCTCCGCCACCAAAATACAATACCCAATTATATTCCGGCGGCTGACCAAATTCAATTATCGCCTCCCACCCACCTAGAGAAAATAAAATATCCGAAAAATAAAAAATCCCCAAAACCATTTAATTAAGAAAACCCTAAATCGTCTCCACCCTTCCAATTCATCGCCATTCACACACGCAATGCCATTAGCCTGATCGTTACAGCCGGAAATCAATTGTAATTTCTGCTCCACGATGGCCGAAACGCCGGATAGGACGCCGAACCAGACATCGCCGACGCGTTCCAGCTCGGTCACGGAGACGGTGAACGGGTCGCACCGGTTTGTGATACAGGGCTACTCTCTGGCGAAAGGCATGGGCGTAGGGAAACACATAGCGAGCGAAGAATTCACGGTGGGAGGGTACAAATGGGCGATTTATTTCTATCCCGACGGGAAGAACCCCGAGGATAATTCCACCTACGTGTCGGTGTTCATTGCGCTGGCCAGCGAGGGTACTGATGTACGGGCGCTCTTCGAGCTCACGCTAATGGATCAGAGCGGGAAAGGGAAGCATAAGGTGCATAGCCATTTCGATAGGTCGCTCGAGAGCGGCCCCTATACGCTTAAATACCGCGGTAGCATGTGGTGAGTTTATTGTTGCATCAGGATGTAATAACTTCTTATTCTGATAGCCAGCTTATGTTTTGCTGGCTATGTGATTTTATCTGAATTGATTCTTCAATGCTTTACTGGTTTTTTTAAAACAAACGATTATGTTTGCATTCTATATTTTGGGCGTACTGATTCTATTGGTTGAAGCATAAGCTCCAATGTTGTTAATAAATAGATTACTCCGTTGTACAAATCTTTGTGAATAGACCCTTTTGCTTTACTCCACATGAATTGCATTTTTCCCAGCCTAGTAGCATTCTCAAGAGATTTAGACTTCGTGTATACTACACTACTATTTTGTTATGCTGTGGTTGAAAACTTGAAATTATCCTGATAAATGTTGATACGGAAAAGAGCTTAAATTTTTTACTCACACATGTTTTGGCTAATAATGACTGTTTGGTTACATTCTTTTATGTAAGACATTTCTCCATATGGTGGAATATATGTCATGGCTATTTAATATTGAAATTACATGAATAAAGTAAAAACTGCCTTGTTGGAATAAGAAAAAGTGGTTCCTGTTGGACTATCAGGTTTTTAAGATCAGCTCCACATTTGTTAACATGTTTAATTAGTTTGTCCAGTATGGTTTAGCACCTAGAAATATACATCAAACGATGTTATGGAAATTCTTATTGTACATTTCATTGCTTTGTGACAATTAAGGTTCTTTCTGTCTTTGGATTTAATGATAATTAGTTGGTAGTACCGTTAACTTGGAATTTCTTGCTGTCTTTGGGACAATTAAGGTTCTTCCTGTATTACTCCTAGTACTTTAAAGCTGCTAGAGATTCTACCTTAAATAGCTGGGAAGAAAAATTAATCTGGAGGATGACTCAGAAGTCTAAGTCTAAGCTAATGCCCAGGTTTTTATCTAGGACTTTGAGGTTTTGTGACAGGAACATAAGTTTGAACTTTCTTTATTATCATGTGAATACGCCTAATGCATTTCATGAACCTTGTCTTCCTTTCTAAATTGATGTTTTTAACTTCTTCTGTGCCTTAATGCAGGGGATACAAGCGTTTTTTCAGGAGAGCTATGCTTGAAACGTCAGATTATTATCGAGATGATTGCTTGAAAATCAACTGTACTGTTGGAGTTGTTGTTTCTGCTATTGATTGTTCTAGGTTACACTCTATTCAGGTTCCAGATTCTGACATTGGGTCAGACATAGGCATGCTTTTAGAAAACATGGAAGGTTCTGATATCACATTCAATGTATCTGGGGAGAAATTTCATGCCCACAAGTTGGTATTAGCTGCCCGTTCCCCCAAATTTCGGTCTGAACTCCTTGAAGGAGTAGATACTGAAGTGGAAGAGGTTATGGTACCACACATGGAACCTAAAGTTTTTAAGGTGAGTGGATGGTTTTGATCTGCTCTTTCTGGCTCTACCAGAGTAACCATCTTACCTAATAGTTAGCTTATGGTAATTTGCTATTTCTGCACTTATATTGTTGAGGTTGATGAAATAACTTGTCTGTTCATTTCCATGATGGGGAAAGTTGAATACATGATAATATTCTTTGATTCACGACAGGCTCTGCTGCACTTTATCTACAGAGATGCATTGGATGAAAATGAGCTGATAGCATCTAGCTCTTGCTCTACTTCAGTGGTAGCTGACACCTTAACCGGAAAATTGCTGGCTGTAGCTGATCATTATGACTTAGAAAGACTCAAAAGGATATGTGAATCTCATCTTTGCAAGGATATATCTGTAAATTCAGTTGCACAAGTACTTTCTTTGGCAGATCGTTACAATGCTGCAGAATTGAAAGATGTTTGCCTAAAATTTGCCGCTGAGAACCTGGCAGGTATATAACTTGAGGGTTTCTTTCTTTACCCCTTGAATAATTTGGAATCTTGTTATTTCTGATAAAAGAGGAGATTCTCATTGCTTTCACTGGCTCCGTTCCTTATTAAATTTGTGCTATTAATTTGGCATTTCTAGGCTAATATCTTTTTTTACTAACACTTAAGGTTGAGAATGAGATGGAAACATCATCTCAGTGCAGATATATTGAAGTTCTATATCATGGTGCCAATAGATTTTAGATGATAATGTGTATTTCTCAGCTAGATTTGAATACGTATGTTTGTTCTTCTTAGTAGCATCCTAACTTGGAGGAAACACGATTCCCCTTAGGTGTTGGCCTTAAGAGATTTGTCTAAATTTAGCCAATGCCCGAGCTCTTTGGTTTTGTTTGGGGCATTACCCGATGTATTTATTTATTTATAAAAACGAGATCATTTCATGCTTAAATCACCTACTTCTGCTTTCTACTTTCTTCCCTTATCTACTTAACATTTGTTAGTCTGTGTTAGTTTCATTAATTCAATGAAACTATTTGATGTGAGATACTCCCTCCGTCTGCCATTAGGAGTCCCGATCACTTTTGCGCACTCGTTTTATAAAAATGATAATAAATAGTTAAAGTAGAGCAATAGTAAAGTAAGAGAGAGAATAATGTTAAGAAGACTCTTTTCAATATTATTCTTTCTCTTATTTTACCATTTCTCCACTTTAACTATATTTTATCATTTTTACAAAACGAGTGTGCAAAAGTGACCGGGACTCCTAATGGCGGACGGAGGGAGTAATAGTTAAAATTAGTTTTATTGATGAGATAAGTTAAGTTGTACGCACTATTATTTTTAAAATGGGAAAAATAGTTACTTGACTTGCGTTGTGGACAATATATTGTCTTCTTCTCCATGCTCTTTGAGTTTGTACCTTATTTCTAGTAACACTTTGGGGAAAGCGATGATGTGTGATCTAGTTCTGAGGCGACTCAACCAGCTACGATTGTAACCACCATGTATTTTAGTTTTGTATATTGATTCACTGCAACATACAATCTACCATGAATGACTCTTTTTGCAGCTGTCATGCGTTCGGATGGTTTTGAACATCTTAAAGAAAATTGCCCATCTCTACAGTCTGAGCTTTTGAAGACGGTAGCTGGTTGTGATGAAGACTGCAGCAATGGTGGTGGCAAGTCTGGGAGTGTGTGGGCTCAGCTCTCCGACGGTGGTGACAACAGTGGCCGGAGGGTTAGGCAACGAACTTAATTTTGGAAGTAGGAAATGTGTAGATACGGGGTGAGCAATATTTCTGTAACTGTAATTAGCAAGAAATGTGTGTCGTATTTCATTCAGAAAATTATAGTAACAGAGCAGCTGCTACATTTGCTGTATGTCTCGTGAAGTTTGTCTAGAATAATGTACTGTAGCTGATTGTGCTTTTATACGAAATTTCGAAATCAATGTTACGAAGAACGCTAATAGCAGTATTTTCCGGCAAATATGAATGGAAAGTGCCTGAAATCAAGTGACAGAATGCATGCTTTAATCAAATGGCAAGAACGTAGAGAAACAACAAATATCAAGGTCGATATTTGTCAAAATATTCTCGTACAGAGTAATGAAATGAAACACATACAAATGTGCAAAGTTACATTGTTTGCCAGCTAGACATCAATGGCCAAGCATCATAGAATTGTTCTTGAAAAATAAGCCATTTCTGCCCCCAATATTAAGGCCAGAAAGTTGTTCCACAGAAATAGAAAATAGAAGACATATCCAGAGGCTATTGAAAATTTGAGTTTTCTCGAATGCAAACCAGTGGACTAGATGTTAGGCACAATGTTCCAAGTACCGAAATCATGATCAATGTAGCCTGGAGTAGATGAAGTTTCCACTGCATCGACTGCTTTGCTTTCTCTGCTCAAATCGCCACCAAGAAATATTGCTGCATCTTTTAGCTTGTGTTCCACTGCGCCCAAGCAGTTTGAGGCAACTGAGAAATCCCGTCTGGAAAAAATCATCTGGTTTCTTGTCTCAACATTATTAGCATATGGCATTCGAGCCCCGTTCATTGCTTCTTCGTTAACTAAAAATACATCACAGTAATGCTAGATAGCATTAGGAAAAAATACGGATGATTAAATTCAGCGGTACTAAGAGCGATGAAGGTTGTGTAGAAGGAACTTGTACCTGGAAAACCCATGGAAAAGGGCTCATCGAACGAGTTTTCACTGAACACCGATGAGGAAGAATGACCTAAAGAAGAGTTTTGTTCTTCATATGCTTCCCATTCCAACTCGTGGAGAGTATATTCTGAGTCATCCATAATAGTGGAATCATGTGGAGTGTGCAGAGCACTGTTGCTCTTGGAGTTTCTTATAGCGTCTGATTCATTGATTACTGCTTCTAATAGACCGCTATTCTGCTCATTTGGAGGCGTTTGGTGTAAGGTATCAACGGAAGGCAAAGGAGAAGAGGGTGAGGGTGAGGCCCAAGTACCCATCTGAGTTTGGAGTGAAGGGAGCTCCTGCTTCATTGCCCGAGAAGGCTCTGAAGAAGAGTGGCCATTTGAGACGGCATGGCTGCCGTTAGGTAAACTCGAAGCTCTTGCATGGTAAGTTACAGGATTATGATCATATGCAGAGAACACCGAAGATTTACCAATTTGTGTAGAATTATCAATATGGTACTGATTCCCACCAGGGAAAACATTACAGGTAGGAGCATTTAAGCCATTGAACACTGGTTCGGACCATCGAAAACGCTTGGATGGATGAACTGCTGGGAGCAAGGACTTGTTATCGTATGGAGAGTTTGGACCCTGAGTAAGCAGGCTACTTGCGGAAATATCAAGCCAGTTATTAGCAGGAAAATCAAGAAGGCCCTGTGCGTCAAAATTCTTAAATTCCACTCGTGGAATGTGAATTGACTTGAGTTCTGGATGATGCAGATTACCAGATGATAAATTACTCGTATCGTCACTTTGCAGGTTATCGTTCAACGACTTCACACAGATATCAGGTGGTAGGCCAGCACGTTGTCTTCTTTTGATTCTGGTGTTCCAGTAATTCTTAATCTCATTGTCTGTGCGGCCAGGCAACTGCCAGTAGAGATGAAAAGGATGAGAAGATGAGCAATATACTGAATATCACCTTTCTAAGCATGAAAAGTATTTCATCATGTAACCATTAAGTCTTTCCAAGGACCAAGTATGGAGCAAAATATTTTCATCAGAGTTAAAACAGATATGGGAAAGATGCAACTATTTATTGTATCTTTTGGGATGAAAGATCATAGCTAAACTCTAATATATCTTGTTACTAAGGGATCGATACCAGCAATATCACACATAACACATGTGCTTACAAAGCTATAACTCAAAATAAATAATGAATAAATGGTACACATCAACCTTAAAGGCGGAAGATGGTCCCCATTACAGCCCCACAAACTTCAAACCTGTGCATGTAGTAAATTATCTCTATCTATCACATATACAATGCACATCTTTATTCCATTCCTTTATATTTGAAAGTGGGTGATGGTCCACATATTTCTTAACTACAATGATGCCATACAACAAACAAATACCATGCAATGCCATTTTAAACTTAGTGAGGCAGTAGACTGTAAATGATTTTAGAATATGGTGAATAGGGTAAGATACTAGGAGCTGCCTAAATTCCATTGCAAGCTGCCTAAATTCTATTGCACTTTGGCATCAAATGAGGTTGCGTGCATGGGAACCAGTGTTAGAAAATAACCATACGAACTTTACAGGGAAATCTTTTAACTGTATCAATTGATAATGGCTATTATTTCAATCTTGATTAAAAACCATGGAGATGCAGCTGTAGATGATGCATCAGGATGAGAAATGAACTGCCCAAAAGGCACACTTCGGCATTATTGGTGGTGGCATCCATGGTTCCATGCTTAATTATCACACTATGATATGACTATTCCTACAATCATAATTAAATTACCATGCAGATGCAGCTGTAGAAGGCACATGCTTATTTGCAGTGAAATGATGGCATGAGAAATGTCATCCTAAATGCAGAAACAGATAGAACATATGCCAAGATATTTTTGACCAGTCATGAAAATAAATTGAAGCATTGGGACACACCTCAGTAGCCATTCGAGCCCATTTGTTTCCCATATTGGCATGGAGTTTAATTATGAGACTCTCCTCCTCGGCTGTAAATGAACCTTTCTTAAGATCTGGTCTGAGGTGATTCGCCCACCTCAAACGACAACTCTTTCCACAGCGGGCAAGACCTGAGTGTTTCTGAACTGCATTCCAGTTTCCCTCTCCATGTTTTGTAACATATTCAATTAAGATTGCATCTTCTGCAGTAGTCCAAGGACCTTTTTTAAGTGGGCCATTCCCACCGACATTCCCTTCAATACCATCGTCAACAGGCGGGGGATCTGTGCCACTGTTGGAATTCCTCTCGTCACTTTCACACGACATTGTCGTCTCCTAATTTTCAAAATAACAAGAATCAAAAGTTATAGAGCGAGGCAGCATGTGGGACATGATGCATGGTTTTCTAAAAAATAATTCTAAACTTTGTGCAACCCAAAATGTGCAATCTCATTCTCTCACACAAAACTAGTTACCTAACAACCCAACACACCATGGATTTTTTGAGAGAGAGGAAATATAGATCACCGAAAAGTTCTATACCCATATAAACTATGAAGCAACCACACATTATTAGAGATAATAGACATAACACACGCTGCATTCACAATTGGACAAGTCGCGTCGTGTCAATAGGGTCGATTCTCCAATGCAAAAAATGGTGTCTTTGAGAGGCTAATCATGTTCTAAAATTCTACAAAATAATTACTCCTCTGTCTCAAGGTAAGTGATGTGTTCCTTACTGGGACGTCCCTTGCTAAGTGACATATTTCATTTTTTTCTGGTAAATATTAACCACTTTTCTCTACCCAACTTTATTATCTCTTCATTTAACTCACTAAACACAACTTTCTTGATTCTCGTCTCATTGAAATGCATCACGTAAGTCAGGTTAGAGGGAGTAAAATTTGAAATTTTGTAGCACATCATCATAAACCAAGGAAACGACCACACCAAATGTTCACACATTTTAAGAGTCGACTGTCCGACATATCCCTATAACTCAAACTCACAAAACGGAAAGAAAATCAGATTCCGGTTACTTATAATCCTCACTAACAAATAGGCTGATGAATGATTTTCCACGAATGCTAAGTCAAAAGCATTACAATTTCACTATCTTTACTTCTGCGTACAAAAAATATTGTCATAAAATTAAGCAAGCACAAGAAAGGAAAAATATTAAAACTTTCCAAATAACGAGAGAAGCTATTGAATTCTATATATCTAACATTATAATATAATTCCAAATTAACAAAATATCTCTAACAATTATACATAAAATTAGCATAAACAATAACTTTATACAAAGAATATTACTATAATATTCATATTCTCTACCTGGATCCAGCGACCTCTGCAAATTAAATCTTTCCAGATGAAAATCCAGTGTCTTATATCGTAGAATCCAAGACTCGATTTTTTTTCATTTGTGTTTCCTGGGAAAGGCTTTTTTAATATTAGAATATAGAAAATAAACGAAAACAATGCCGCAAACTCAAATCTACGCCAAATTCCGACGAATAAAATAAAAAAAATACCAGCTGAAATCTTTGTTGAAGGTCAGACAAAATCAGAATCGTTACAATGGGAGAATTGAAATTAACAATATTTAAGAATCCCCAGAACCCTAGTCAAGAATTGATTAAAACAAACACCAGATCCACTTGTTCATTAAAATAGATGGAGAGAGAGAAAATGTGTGCGAGAAAAATCAAAGAGAGAGGAATAAAGCTGATACGATGTGAAAATTTGAAAATATAAATATAATTCAAAAAAATAAAAATAAAAATAAAAATATATACTCCGTATCAGAGAGAGACGAGAGAATATAATTATCTAAGCTAAAATGGAGAAAGAGATTTGAGGGGTGAAAAACCTCAATTGAGATTGATTGCAGCTGCATGCAAAGAAACTCATAAACACACATCTCCAATTCTGGCCATTCATTTATTCGTAGTGACTTGCATGTATGATTTGTTTTTATTATGTGTTGATTGATTGAACTCTAGCCTTGAATGCTCGACACTTTATATCTCATGGTGAGTGTGTGTGCTGTGTGAGAGAGACGAAGGAGAGAGCTAATCAAAGGCAATAATCTGAAATCCTGAAATACTGCCATTTTAATTTTGACTATGTATCACCTTTATCCATTTTCTTTTATTTAAACTTATTTTATACTATAAAATAATTTTATAAATTCATAAAAATATTATTATATGAAATCTGAAATCATAAATATATAAAATAAAAAATAATTATTAAAAAATATATAATCAAACAAAAGAAAAAATTAATAAGAAACAATATTATTATTTCAAGTTCTGGAATCACAAATTTATACAATAGCAATTTATTGTACCAATAAAAACTTATATAACCAAATAAGTTTATAAACTAAAATTTGCACACAATTCACATATCATTTAAATCACTTTTAGATCTATACTACAAAAGATCAATCACAAACACATATCAATAAAAGTAATGTATAAGAAGATAGCCAAATCGAATAATCGATCAAAATCATCAACAAAAATACAGCAAAATAGCATGGAATTTACAATCGATATCAATATGCATGCATTTAGCCGGAAGAAAAAAAAATCTGGTTGCATACCCTAATAGTATCCCCCGCATCGCCTACTTCCCGTGTAGCTGCCAAATATTCAAAATATCGATTCCAATGCCCATTACTATATTTCCCACAATGTCTCAAACCTATTGTTTAGTACTTATTGAATTTACCTTTATTTACGTCCACAATAATAAATATAGTATAAATGTATATATATTTATTCTAGCACTGTTGTATAAATGATATCGAAATATGATATACTACTATAGTACTACACAGAAAAATAGAGACTTTTATAATATAAATTGCTATATGTTAGTTACCGTGTATGGTTAGGGACCTTAGAGCATCCACAATAGCGGGCAGAGGACGAACTAATATCGTTTTTTTTTATTGCACATTGTGTGAAGATATTGTAGATCTTGCAGAGCCAACTTGATCGCATTAGCCTGCAAAAATGAAGGAAACATCGTTGTGAACCCGAATCAACCATGCCACGATTGAATCATGGAAATGCAAAGGGAGAAACCAAAAATTCTTATGAAACCGCAATACCTGCTCATCAGTAATTCTACGCAGAGGCGAACCACCTCCAATGGCAGCATACCCTTCCTTGCTCTTGGGAGCTCTCAGCGTTGAAATCAGCTATGCTAAGGGACGGTGAAGGAACCCGGGCAACCTTGGAAAACGAATGATGTCCTGTAAGATGGCATAAAAAATAAAAAAATATATATAAACCATCAAATAATAAAACCAAATAATCACATTAATTTATATTACGGTTTTTTTTGGAAATCACTGTCCTCTTAAATGTTTGAATTGTATAGGACCTATTAAATCTAAATCATAGTTACTAAACGTCCATGAAGTTAATAAGTTAGTGGGTAAGTGGTGATGAATGTCATTAGTGGGTAGTTAATCATGAAAAAATGAAGAGTCATAATATTAATATTTCATTTAGGTTTAAATTTAATAATATGGAGTAGTAAGTATATTAGAAAAATCTTTTTATATTATCAATGGCATTCATGTAATTATTCCTTTTTGGAAATCATTATCCTCTTAAATGTTTGAATTGTGTTGGACCTATTAAATCTAAATCATGAAGTTAACAAGTTAGTGGGTAAGTGGTAATGAATGTCATTAGTGGGTAGTTAATCATGAAAAAAAAATGAAAAGTCATAGTATTAATATTTCATTTAGGTTTAAATTTAATAATATGGAGTAGGAAGTATATTAGAAAAATCTTTTTATATTATCAATGGCGTTTATGTAATTATTCCCAAAACTCCCTTTTATATATTTATAGATATGAGGGAGAAAGTGAGAGTTGGGATTAGATGGACCGCGGTGCACTGCGATAATATATTCACTCTATGCTAGAAGTAGAGTCATTTTGCCATTTTATTCTGCTCACTCATTTTACTCTCTTTTATTTTATTCTTTTTTTATTTCTTAATTTCTCTTTTCCTATTTTATTTTTTCTTTACGTAACTCATTTAACCCAATTTTTTAAAATTTTCATACCGAAAAGAAATATTTCCACTATTATGGAATACAATGAGTACTTTGTAAGATTACGCAGTAATTACGTTTATTACTATTACTATGAAGCCATATATTCCTTCTAATGAGATAAAAGACAAAATCCAAAGTTAACTTCAGGGAGACACTATCCTTACTTCAACAAGCCAATAGAGCATCCGCAACGGCGGATGTCTTGGCGAACGTTGGACCGGCGTACCCAACGTCCGCGCGGGATGTCCGCCATTAGGCAATCGACCGACGGATGCGGACGTGCGTTGAGGACACCGGAGTTCTTCGGATTTCCGATGACATCCGTCGGGACGTCCGCCACTGCGAGTTCCCGGCGGATGTCCCGACTTTTTTTTTACTCTATATATACGGCTCGTTGAACTTCATTTCATTCGCACCACTTGTTTTAACGAGACTCTCTCTACGTTTCTTTTACTATATCCAAAATGGCCAGTATTAGTGGTAGTTGTGCGGGTGGTAGTGGTGAGGGTGCTGATGACGTACGCCGGCGAATTAAAGAGCAGTTGCGGGCCATTACATCGAGGGAGATAAATCGCGTGTTACAAGCGGCCTTGCAGCAGCAGCAGCCGGTGGTACCTCGACCCATCCATTGTCGAGCTATAGTCCCCCGGGACCACATCGCTGCACACCGTCGGTTGTATGAGGATTAGTTCGCACCGGAGCAGCGGTTTGGGGAGAAAATGTTTCGGCGACGTTTTAGGATGCGTCGTCCGCTATTTCTGCGTATCGTGGGTGCTTTAGAGCGTCGATACGATTATTTCAGGATGAGGGAGGATGCGGTTAGTAAACCCGACCACACGCCCATACAGAAGTGCACTGCCGCAATCAGACAGCTGGCATACGGAGGTGCGACCGACATGTTCGATGAGTACCTCCACGTCGGTAAGACGACTGCCCGCGTCTGTTTGCAGTATTTTTGTGAGGGTGTTAGGGAGATATTCGGGGAAAGGTATCTTCAGAAGTCTACCCCCGAAGATTGTCAGGCTCTGATGGATATGCACGAGAGTCAGCACGGGTTTCCGGGAAAAAACTGCCCCGCCGCCTGGAAAGGGGTGTACACTACTGGTTTCAAGGGTAAGAATCCCACGATGATCCTTGAAGCGGTAGCTGACTACCAGTTGTGGATTTGACATGCGTACTTTGGAGTAGTCGGGTCGAACATCGACATCAACGTCCTCCAGTCGTCGCTCCTTTTCAACGAGCAGTGCATGAGCGTAGGTCCGGCCGTCAGTTTCGTCGCCAACGGCAACCAGCACAATATGGGCTATTATTTGGCGGATGAGATATACCATATGTGGCCCGTCTTCGTGAAGACGATCAGATGCGCAACAGAAGAAGATAGGATCTATTTTGCGAGTCGTCATGAGGCAGCGCGCAAGGATGTGGAGCGGGCATTTGGTGTGCTCCAGGCTCGATGGGTGGCAGTGAAGGGTCCATCACGGCTGTGGTATATTGACAGCATCGCTGATGTCATGTACGCATGTATTATTATGCACAACATGCTTGTCGAATATGAAGGTCCAACACTGACGGATTGGACCAGTGATGATGTTGATGCTGCCGGTCCAAGCCACGGCGTGGCCACCGCCAATGTACGTATGGGGGTACCCAATGGAGAGGTCGAGTGGGTCCGTGCATTCGCCGACATGGGCCAACGACAAGCCCATATTCGACTCCAGAACGATATAATTGAAGAGCAATGGACGCGGAGGGGTCGTCGTTGATATTTATAATGTAATTTGTTTAGCAGTCCCATTGACTTTTCTGCACTCATTTTGTAAAAATGATAATAAATAATTAAAGTGGAGAAATAATAAAGTAAAAAAGAGAATAATATAGAGAAGAGTCTTATCTACATTATTCTCTTTTTCACTTTATTATTTCTCCACTTTAACTATTTATTATCATTTTTACAAAACGAGTGCAGAAAAGTCAATGGGACTGCTAAAGCGGGACGGAAGTAGTATTTTTTTTGAAATGTACTTTCTTTTAATGAAATTATCATTGCACTTTCTCCGTCCGCATTCGTGTTGAAATTTAAATTTCGTAAATTATTTAATTCCGTAAATTGTTTAATTTGGTAAATTTGTGAACTTTTATTATTGTGGATGTCTGTCGGGATGTCCTTGGGCATGTCCGCCCCTGTGCAGTGGGATGTCCTTTATGATGTGGCAGTGTAGTGGAAGATCTTTATGACGTGGCAGGAGGTGTTTCTGAATGTCCCTCGGAATATCCGCCGAGACATCCACACTATTGTAGATGCTCTAATAAATTACCAAACATGGAATCTTCAGCAAAAAGTAACTCTTTACTTTCCGCAAAACAAACGTTACAAAGGACTGCGTGCAAAAAATATTATCATAAAATTAAGCAAGCACAAGAAAGGAAAAATATTAGATGACAAATCAATAAGCAAATAAACTTTCCAAATTACAATGAGAGAAGCTATTGAACTCTATATATTCATACTACTATGAAGTACTTTTTCAAAACTCTAAAGAAGGATTAATTAATTTAGTTCTCACTACTATTTTAGTTTAAACGTGCTCTCACTTTTACTTAGCTCCCACTACTAATTTAGTTTAAATATGATGATTATTTCAAGTATGTATTTTTATTTAAATATGATGATTATTTCAAGTATGTATTTTTAGTGAAATTTTAATTTGGTAATATCTGAACAGAACTATTTCAAAAAATTAGTGGTTTTAGATTTAAAGTTTTTGAAAGATGTATTTTGATTTATGAACGACTTCTTATAGCATGTTTGTTGCCTAACATTTTGTCTAGAAAAGTAATCTGACTTTTTAATTTTAAAATTCAGTGTTTAATCGGACTCCTATAAACAAAGAAAGTAGTCTCTTATGGCATGTTTGTTGCTTAAGATTTTATCTAGAAGAGTAATCTGACTCTTTAATTTTAAAATTCAGTGTTTAATCGGATTCCAATAAACAAAGAAAGTAGTACAATTTTCCAAAATTCTAATTCCTAACTTTTCTTATATATTAAATAGTACTAGTATATAATTTTATAATAATATTACTATTATTAATTGATTAATTTTTTTAATATAATTAAAAATTATGAATCATATTTAATTTCAATATAGTAAATAACTATGATTATATTGCTATTATTAATTTATTAAAAAGTATAATATAATTATTTATATTATGAATCGTATAATATAAATATAATACTTATATATATTTTATTTTATTTTAAATTAATAATTAATTGATAAAGTCTTAATAAAATTCAATATGATATCATTAAACGACTACAATAATAAATTAAGAAAATCTTAATCTTATTATTTAAATTATCCATTGTAATGATAAATATAATAATATAAGTACTAACATTATATTTTTAATTGATAATTGGTTACGAAAATCAGAATATAATATTGAAATTATTATTATTATTATTATTATTATTATTATTATTGTTATTTATTAATTAAAAAAATTAGTTATATTTTTAGGTTAGAATTTAAATTAAATATAAAATTTATGTATTTTTCTAAGCACAGGAAAGTAGAATTGTTATGACACATATTTCAAAATTCATTCTCCTAAAAATCATTTGACATGTCAAATAAACATGGTCTTGATATATATCTTATAGTAATATTTTATAATTTTAAAATCTGGTAGTAATATTTAATTTCTTTTTTTATCGCCCACGTGATTATATCCAATCCTAACTATCCAAATAATATAAAAATAGTTTTGAACTATAAATTCAAGTTAAATATTATAAAAATAGACATTGATTTAATACAATTTTAATTAAAACAATATTTTTAAACTTACGCACGTATTTATTGTTGGTGAACTCTATACTATAAAACACTAGGCCTGACTATGAAAACATGATCGATATGAGATACTTATTCTATAATACTCTACCTCAAGTTGAAGTATATATATTGATCATGTCCATCTCGGTACAAAGTTATAGAAACGCTTTGTGGCCAATGATTTTGCAAAGATATCAGTAACACATAAGTAAATGAGTAATAATAATCGTCTGATTCTAAACACATTCTCGGAAATAACAATCAACTTCAATATTCTTTGTCAATTAATAAAAAACCTAATTATGAGAATTGTAGAGAGCGGTTTGATTATAACCATGTACAAATAAAAAGTTCATTGAGTGAACCCCAATGTCCAAACATATTGTAAAAAGACTACAATATATAATTACTACTATGTGTGTGATCTATCAATGCTAATAAAATTTATCATGGACTATTGAAATACAAATTCTATTTTCTACAAACTGTTTTTATAGTTTACTCATTTAAATAAGTACGTAAAAGATTGAATATCAATTTACAACTAAATATTTGGATGCCGTTATTAAATCATGCAAATATTTGGATATTTTCGTTAAATTATTAAAATATTTGGCTATAATTCTATTCCATACGAGCATCCACCCTCGTGCGATGCATACTCAATTAATATTTCGAAACTACATAATACTATTACTATATGATCATTACAAGAATTTGAAATACAATAGATGTATGTACGCAC
>NC_062968.1:49688408-49748336 GCF_023119035.1 Salvia hispanica
TATTAAAATGCTTATTTGCTGTGCCACGTACACCATATATTTATCTAATGTCTATAAACCTTAGTTTATCCAAAAACATGCACATATCTTCAACTTTTATATATATATATATATATATATATATATATATATATATATGATTTTGATCAAAACAAGTATGGCCTTAAATAAAGAAATACGGACCGTTTCTTGTCCATAGGATTAGCTAATCTCATCTTAAGATATGATTATCTAATGGCTGGATTAATTTGTCAGATATTATTAATTTAATCACTAATATTCATAAAAGGTTACTTTTGTCAATCCATGATGTCGTTGGTTATGGAAATTCCTATAATGTTGCATATTCCTCTCTCCACTAACTAATCATCAGCGTGAGTTATGTGAGTTAACAATCCATAATTTCTCTCCTTCATATCTTCCATGAAGATTCATACGATCTTCAATTTATCTTCGTCTTCACAGCCTTTGAGTTTGCATTCCACAATT
Source organism: Salvia hispanica (assembly GCF_023119035.1). Taxonomy (NCBI): domain Eukaryota; kingdom Viridiplantae; phylum Streptophyta; class Magnoliopsida; order Lamiales; family Lamiaceae; genus Salvia; species Salvia hispanica. The sequence continues at coordinate 49,688,898 of NC_062968.1, forward strand.
TCGAAAACTACCTATTTTCGTTTAACATTTCGTCGTTGCATCAATCTGTTACATTTGTAACTCTTGTTGCCAGATCCAATATTTTTCGAAATTGGAATCCGAAACGCCATCTACTTCGCCTGTAGATAATCAATTATCCTCCGATGACATTCTTGAGAATACAGGTTTTGATTTTAATTTTGTGACTATAACTTTAGTAATATTACAACCATGAATTATCTATCCTTTTGTTTTATTAATGTTACAACCATAACTTATTTATCTTTTTATTATGACATTATTCCGTATGACCTCAATCCGCTCTTAGTATGATATAACGTTATTATCTATTATTTTTATTATTGAGTCTTTATCAGTATTAGTACTAATGTAAGTATTACCTTGTTATGGGGCAACTATGACATGTTTTTGTCAATGCAAGAAATGTCAGGAGTGGGGTCACCACGAGTCAAGGAATTGCGACAAATTCAAAGAGAAAGAAAAACGGTAGTCTAGAAGAGATTCTGAAGTTTGATACCTTGTATTCTTTTTTTTTTAAGTAACTTCAGTTCATTGTCAGGTTTTTTGAAATTACTCAGTTCGTGTATTGTATGAGGCATTCTGGTATTCAATAGTTTTGTGTCATGACTCGAATAGTGGATTATTATTACCCAATTGACCCCTTAGTTTCCATGACTCAAATATTCGTTTATTATGACCCAAAAGGGCTGACAATGTTTTGGGTTGTTGTTTGTTTATTCTGCGTTTGTAATACTTTTGTGTTTATTTTGATATGATAATGACATTACAAGAATTGAGTATTTCGCTTCACTTTGTTTGAAATGAACATTTCGATCAGAATGGTCGAATACATTCTAGTACTCATTAATGTTATGTCATGACTCAAATGTTGGTTTATTATGACACTAGTTGACCATACAATGCTATGACTCATATATTAATTTACTATGACCCAATGTATTGAGTATTTATTATCACACTGTATTTCGTACGCATGAAACAAGAAGGAAGTATTACAAGGTGTTTCAGAGTACAGTTTTACTCAACGACTAATTCTGGGGTACATAGAGACTCCAAAAAATATCAGCAAGCTGACATATATAAAACATGGTCCATAAAATGAGAATTACAAGATCTAAACATCGTTTAATGAAAATAGTGGTAATCGAGGTACATAATATACATACATATATGTTTAACCCGGATACCAAATCCAAGTGTTTAGTGACGAACTTTTAAAAATCAGATTAATAAAAAACCCACGAACAAAAATCAAAGTGTACAAAAAGAATTAAAAAACTTCATTCCATCAAATAATAACCCAAAAAATGTATTCGACATACTTTTCTAGTCCTTAGGTTTTGGCGATGCCTTCGTCTTCACAGTATTTCGTTGATAGACTAGGTTACAACCGAACAAAGGATTTGAATTTTGGGTCAGATTTGGGTTTCGGACAGACTGTAAAAAAAAACTTACAAACCTTTTCCGTCATGAGGCGCGGTCCGAGAAGATCTTGTGTCCACCATGGTTGGAGAAGACGCTCCACAATCGTGCTTGACAAGTTGCATTTTGAAGTCGATTTTGATGCCCAGACGAGACCCTCTTCGCCGATAATGTGCCTAGAGTTTTGTAGGGTTTTGGTGAATTTGATTCCCAGTCGATTTGGATTAAATTTAGTCGAAATTGTACGGTTTCTGGAATTTGTGATGAATTTTTGGTGAGAGAGAATGAATTGAATGGTGCGAGAACTGAAAAATCAACTTAATAGCATATGGAGTAATTATCCCAATAAATCAACTCTTAAAAAACGGAAGGGCGGTTCATTATATTTGCAATTCCTATTTTACCCTTTCATGACACAGAACACTCCTATTATGACCCAAAGAAATGGTTGACCAATCCAGATCGTAGCCATTCATCTCCAGATCTAACGGACCATATATGGTCTGTATTTCTATACTTAGGGGCTTCTTTTGGTAGATTAAAACCCTATATATATATATATATATATATATACGTACATAATAGTAGTACTATTTTATCTCATGCACACACACATTTATTTTGCTATCTAAAGTTTACGTACACATACACACTTATATATAGAACATATAAATATGCAATAATAAATATATATATCGATATACAAATTGATGCATGTTTCGGGCCAGGGATGTCACAATTCTTCCCCTCTTTAAGAATTTTGTCCGCAAAATTCATTCCTCTCTATGTTAACGTACTCAAAGAAATTGCTAACCAGTAAATGGATGTGGATAGTTCTTTCTCATCTTTTCCTCTGTTTCCCATTCCACCTCTTCGACTTCATGATATGCAAATTGATGCATGTTTCGGGCCAGGGATGTCACATGGATTGTGAGAAATTTGTTGTTAATCGGTTGAATCTACATAAACTTGTAAGGATCGGAGATGGAAATGATGTTTGATTGTTGTGGATGGCTTGGATCCGGAGTGGATTAAGCGTCTCGTGGATGGATCTGCTTGTTTTCACTTGATTTTGTTGTTTAAATTCTGAATTCTTGTTTTGCCTTGTCTAGTAGTCGTAGATCTGCTTTAGTTTTACCTGTTCTTCGTTTCTATCGGTTTAATTTCACTCACTTTGCTTTGATCTTCTTTGTGCTCTGTTTTTCACTGGTTGTTCCAAGATAAAAGTTGGAGAAGATGATGTCGCTGTTAGTTAGTCCTTAAGTTAGTTATTTTGCAGCTTTTCAGTCGTACTATACTGTTTTGGTAAATGGTCCCCACGTTTAGTTTTATACCAGATCTAGGTTAGCTCAGGAAGCTGTTTGCTTAGTCCAGTAATTGTCTCGCTTTATTTCGGTTATTATGCATGTTTTTATGTCTCTGCCTAGATCTAGCTGTTAGAGTAGAATATTTCATTTACCAAGTCTAGGAATTAAAGCTCAACCCCAAAAATTGCGTGGCAGCAGCCAAAAATAGTTCCCGGGTCTTTGAACATGTTTACTAATTTTCTTAGCTAAAGCGGGTTGAGGGATTTTGAATGGGGAGTTAAGGTAGCGGTTGTGTGCCCAACGACAGGTAGCTCAAGGTTCTTTGAGTTCCTAGACCCAGTGTCTAGAGGATTTTTTGGACCGAGGATTTTTTGGATCGAGGATTTTCTTTATTAATTTTGAACACTCTTTCACTGATCATTAAACTCTTTCGCTGACCATTAAACTCTAATCAGCTACTCTTCCATGAACAAATTAGTTATAGAGATTTAAAACTTCTTTTAGAAGCTAATTTATCTACATTAATTTTACTATTGGGTAATGGTGACGTACAATAATTTTTTACTAATAGTTATATTTCCAAGTGCATTAATATAGATATAGTTTATTTTGGAGTTTGGACAAATCAATTAGATAACTAGTTATGAGATTATCTAACGGAGTCAAATATAATTACATTTTTTTTAGATTCATAAAAATTTATTCTTTAGATTTGAAAGAACTAGGAGTATATGTGATTATGTATTTCCTAACATTACGAATTTACGACGGTGTAGTATTTTATTCTATGTGCGGTGTAGTACTGTCACAGTCTCTATTTTGTCAATAATTGTTCTGACTTCAAGGCTCTAAGTGCTTAACAACCATAGTCTAGACATCTTTTTTTCTTCAAATTGTTCCATTTCTGTGCCCTCTTTTGTTGTATAGACCATTTGTGATCCATTAGTGATTTTTTTGTTGTATTTTTAATAATTGCTAATAACTTATTAGAGCATCAACAACAACTCGTTGGCTTGTCGAGAATAGGACCGTAGCTACTGAGTCACCTTGTGTGTTGTTTGCGTGCATATACTCCATCCGTTCCATAGTAATAGAGTCATTTTGCCATTTTGGTACGTTCCATAATAATATAGTCATTTTTCTACACCTATTTTACTCTCTCTTACTTTATTATATCTTCATCTACTTTATTCTCTATTCATCTATCTACCCTTTTCATTTTCCACTTACTCTCCCTTTACTTAACTCACGTAATACAATTTTTCTTAATTCTCTTGCCAAAAAGAAACGCCTTTATTACTATAGAATGGAGGGAGTACTTATTAATAGTATTTAGTTTTATTATTTGATATAGTACTACCTCTGTATTTGAAAAATAGAAACATTTGAAATGATACGAGTTTTAATGCATAATTGGTAAAGTAAGAGAAAAAATTGATAAAGTAAGAAATAAAATGAAAAAAATCAATAAAGAAAAAGAGAGAATGAGAAAAATTAGTGAAAGTAAGTGTTAGACCATCTCCAACCATACACCAAATCCCATTTTTGGAGTAAAAATGTGCTCCAACTATACTCCATACCCATACCCATTTTTGGGTTTTTTAATCAAACAACACCAAATTTTGAAGTGAACACCAAAATTGAGTATCTACTGCAAAAAAAGTTTTAAATATTGCATAATAGTCCTTTATATTATTTGGAGGTTCATGAATCAGCCGGCCATAATTTGTGTATTGTAGTTCTTGATAGTTTGAATCAGCCGACACTCCTTGCAAATATTGAGTAGAGCTATGGATGTTGAGTAGAGATATGTTGGCGTGTGTCGTACGTCTAGAAAATCTGATCACACACACACTCTCTATTTGATTTTGCAAATATTTTTCCATAAGAAAATTAAAAAAGAATCAGCAAGCTGACCATATTATAATAAATTATGTTTTTTTAGCAAATAATAACTAATAAATTTACAAATATATGAATGAATATTGCTAAAAAAATCTTGTTATTATTGCTTACCGTATTAATAGTTTAAAAGTTTCAATTATGAGTCAATAGTTTAGAAGTTGTTTAGCTGAGATTCATTTTTACTAAAGAGCTATGGATGGATGTCACACAACTATAGAGCAAGTCTTTATTAAGAAAGCAAGTTAAACACAATGCATTAAAATAAAATAAAACACGAACAACAAATTATTATAATAAAATGAAAAACGTAATCTAATAATTTGGTAAATCAGAACCGGATCCTCCAATATTGTCGAAGTACGAAGAATATGCTCTAGTTGCATAGTCATTTGGTTCATCTTGAATATATAAAGTACATTTAATATATAAATATATTAATAAGAAAATTTTGTATACTTATTTAATTTACATAATTAAAAATATTGTGGGACTAATATGTAATTTAAAATAAATATGTAGGTATATTGATAAGGTGTAAAAAGTATAAGAATATGGAATATTCTTTTGGGTTTGAGTTTGGAGTAAATGATTGGAGTAAAAGTACTTTTTGGTGTGACCCATACTCAAAAATGGATTTGAGTTTGGTGTAAATGGTTGGAGATGGCCTTAGTGGATTGTAGGGTCACGTCAAAAAATAAAAAGATTCTAAAGTTTCTATTTTTAAGAGACGGTCCAAAATGAAAGGAGTTTCTATTTTTAAAATATGGAGGAGTACTATTTTTCTCATGTGTGTGCTTATATTTTTTATCTCTTTATGTTAATTATAATTTCCAGTTACGTAAGTATAGAATTTAAATTATGTAATTTTAAAATTTTAATTAAATATTTAATTTAATTAGAATATAGAATAACAAAAACTAAGGCAGTGCAAGATTTGTACTTTTTAGAAACGCAAGCAATTAATTTTTCCGTAATTATAATATGTCCAATTAGAGCTTTATTTTGAATCGTAGCATGCCTATATATATGTGCGCTTTTGAGTAGAAGAATTTACATTATTTTATTTGCTTATTACATAAAGTAGAAAATTAATCTGTTAGGGGCAAAAGCAATCTAGGGTTTATGTAGAAGAAGCCTTTGCTTTCAAATCTCACTTCCTCTATATCTCGTCGGCACATTCAATGGCTCGGAGGCGTCGCAATGATTCTAGCAGTAGCGACGATGAGGAGAGAGAAAGGAGGAAAACCAATCTAGATTTGGAGGGCACAAGTAGGGAAGATGATAAGGATTCGGATCCTGAGCGTAGGAAGAGTAGGAGAGATGATTTGGCATCTGAGAGAAAATCGCGTCGTGACTCTGATGATAGGAGGTCTGACGAGATTGAGCGTAAGAGCAGGAAAGGTGAAAAACCTCGACGTGATGATGCTGGAGATGATAAAAGGAGTGCCAGGAAGCGCGGTCGAGATTCGGAGAGTGATAGGATAAGGCGACGGGACTCGGGCGATGAGGAGGAAGAAGAAGGAGAATACAGGGCCCGGGAGGATGACAGGAAAGAGGATAGAGAAAGAGATGACCGGAAAGAGCGGCCAACCGATAGAGAGAGGGAAAGAGATGATAGAAGGGATCGTGAGAGAGAAAGAGGGGATAGAAGAAATAGAGGGCGAGACAGAGATGATAGAAGGGATAGAGAGCGAGAGAGGGGGCATGTCGAGAATGGTGATAGAAGGGATAGCGATAGGAGACATGACGAGAATGCTGATAGGTATAAGAGCTCTAAGAATGAGAGGAGTGAAACTGTGGATTTGAAAACAAAGGGGGATGGGAATGTTGCTGTTGCTGTTGACCCGGTGGCAAATATGGGAAGGAGTGGTGGAGTGTACGTTCCTCCATTTAAGTTGGCTAGAATGCTGAAGGAAATCGAGGATAAAAGCAGCCTCGAATATCAAAGAATGACCTGGGACGCCCTGAGGAAGAGCATCAATGGATTGGTGAACAAAGTGAATGCCACGAACATCAAGAACATCATCCCGGAGCTGTTTGCTGAAAATCTGATACGAGGGCGGGGTCTGTTTTGTCGATCCTGTATGAAGTCTCAAATGGCCTCTCCAGGATTCACTGATGTATTTGCAGCTTTGGTTTCTGTGGTCAATACAAAGTTCCCTGAAGTTGGGGATCTTTTGTTGCGGAGGATCATACTACAGCTACAGAGGGCATATAAACGCAATGACAAGGTTTGTATCTTAAATTCTTTTGATACGACTTATAAGCTCCTTGATATTTGTAACCTATACTTAATTTGTGTATTATTGGTGAAAATCTTGTGGCAGCCACAACTACTTGCAGCTGTCAAATTTATAGCTCACCTGGTGAACCAGCAGATAGTTCATGAGCTTATTGCTCTTGAGCTGCTGACATTGCTTCTGGAGAAGCCCACCGATGATAGTGTTGAAGTAGCTGTCGGCTTTGTTACGGAATGTGGATCCTTGCTGCAGGATCTTTCCCCCAGAGGATTGCATGGTGAGTATGGCACTCTGGCCACTATTGTTGTTATTCAGGAGTAACTTTGATCTCTAGTATTAGAGCTTCTGATGGATCTGAAGTCACAAGTTAGGTTATTCTTTGTCCTTTCAATGAGTATTTCAGTTTCTGATAGTAGAAGCTAGGGGGAAATTTTCATAAAAATATTCGCTCTGAAATTGGATTAATTGGATCTATGACACTGCTCTTTTGACCTGCATTATTCCTAACTTGTTCTGAGATGATTCATTCTTTTTATGTTATTTTTCCATCTATAAGTTGCTGTAACTCTGATAATCTCTTGGGCTGTTGTGGTGTCAAATTTTGAATTAACTGAAATTTACACGCTGCTAATAGATATACTTTCTTGTTTATGAGTGAACCTGCAGTGGAGAAGATCTGTTTTAGGTTTAGGGTTTAGGATTAATTTCCTTTTTATGTTTACTTTTCCATCGATAAATCTGACCATCTCCTTACCAGAAAGCTGTTGTTGTGGTGTTGAAATGTATTTACTGAAATTTTCACACTGCTATGCTCTCTTGTCTGCGAGTGAATATGGGCGGTGCAGAAGATCTGTTTTAAGAAAAGTAGATATGACTTGCATGACTTATCTTTTTGTGTGTGCACTTGTGTGGATGTTGATTTGTTTAAGCAAACATAGATTTCACATTTCATTTGGTGATTCGCAGAATCTCCCCTCCTCTCTCTTGTGACAGCTCCATTGCCACTTTCTGAAATACTGTGGCTTTTCAATTTCACAGGTATCTTTGAGCGATTCCGTGGAATTCTCCATGAAGGGGAAATAGATAAGCGTGTACAGTTCTTGATAGAAGGCCTCTTTGCATTACGAAAAGCAAAGTTTCAGGTGAGCTTCATTTTTAGCAGAATAGGAAAACTTAATTTGTTATTTTTTTTTCTTCTTAACATGATTCTTTTTATGTGTTAAATCTTAACCTATTAATGCCACCTGATGTAGGGGTACCCTGCTGTCCGTCCAGAACTGGACCTAGTGGAGCAGGAAGACCAATTGACTCATGAAGTTTCTCTTTTGGATGAGATAAATGCTGAAAACACTTTAGGTATAGCGTGGTTGGGACTGACTTGACTTCTGTCTTCTTCTAAAATTCAGTGCAGCTAATATATTTCCATTGCAGATATTTTTCGGCCGGATCCCCAGTTTGTGGAGAACGAGAAGAAGTATGAAGACCTAAAGAAGCAAATACTAGGTGAAGACTCTGATGAAGAAGCAGATTCAGATTTAGCCTCAGATTCAGATTCAGGTGACAATGATGATGATGAAGATGATGACGATGAAGAGGACGAAGAACAAATGAAAATTAAGGATGAGACTGAGACAAACTTGGTTAATCTTCGGAGAACTATCTACTTGACAATTATGTCCAGCGTTGATTTTGAAGAAGCAGGGCATAAATTATTAAAGATCAAATTAGAGCCTGGTCAGGAGGTGAGTATCACAATCTCGTGCGAGATATTTTTTCTCTCTGGTTGAACTTGAACAAGACCTTGCTATTTATTGGTTCTTGCTGATTGGTATGATGAGCTATTAATTTACACCATGAGCTTGTTGTTTAATGTGTTTCCTGTGATTGGTTTTTCCTGTCCAGATGGAACTGTGCATCATGCTTTTGGAGTGTTGCAGCCAGGAGAGGACGTATCTTCGCTACTATGGACTTCTTGGCCAGAGGTTTTGTATGATAAACCGAATCCATCAGGAGAATTTTGAGAAGTGCTTTGTCCAGCAGTACTCGATGATTCACCGGCTGGAGACCAATAAGTTGCGCAATGTTGCAAAGTTCTTTGCACATTTACTTGGCACGGATGCATTGCCCTGGCACGTTTTGGCATATATACGGTTGACAGAAGAGGATACTACTTCTTCATCTCGAATCTTCATTAAGATTCTTTTCCAGGTACTGGTCTCTTAGTATTCTCAATTCGTCCTTTAACATCTTGAAAGCCTTACCTCGTGTTAATCATTTTATGCTCTCATTTTAATAATATTTTCCTGTGCTGTAACTGCAGCAGTTTAGACAGGGTTTTACTAAGTTTACTGTTGCATATTATTGATATATTGTGTTTCTAGTTCATGTGTACTCCCAACATAATATATCAAGAAAGAAATTTTACTGAAACATCAAACAAATACTATGTTTTAAGAGTACATGAACCGTCCATGCACTTGTGCCCTTTTCATTTCGTTAACCACCTACATGTTTTTTGCTTATGTTGTCTAGCCCTCTTCTCTAAATGTCAAACCTCAAATTCTATGGGTTTTCTGTTGCAGGAATTGTCAGAACACTTGGGCATTCGCTTACTAAATGAACGCCTAACCGATCCTGGCATGCAAGACTCATTTGAGTCCATTTTTCCCAAAGACAATCCGAAAAACACTAGGTTTGCTATTAACTTCTTCACTTCCATTGGGCTTGGTGGGATCACAGAAAACCTGCGGGAATATCTCAAGAACATGCCTCGGCTCATCATGCAACAACAAAAGGCTGTACCGGAGTCTGATTCTGAATCTGATAGTTCTGGTTCTGATTCGGATGGATCGGGATCATCAAGTTCGGAGTCAAGCGAGAGTGAAAGCGACAGGGATAATAGGCGAAAGAAGAGGAGGAGAAACTAATGATTCTAAATTTGATACTTCTGGTTCTAGTTCTGATTTGGATGGATCGGGATCATCAAGTTCCGAGTCAAGCGAGAGTGAAAGTGACAGGGATAATAGGCGAAAGAAGAGGAGAACTAATGATTATCTTTTACATTTCTTGTACTGGAGTTTTGTTTAGGATATTCTGCGTTATATAACTACTGATAATGTGATATAAGATTGTTGTTATCTGTTATCTGGTATTTCTAATTCAATGGTGACAAAAGGTTTGAATTTGTTAAATGGTGGTAGTGTGTTACATTTGAGTTTGCAATACACTATTATGAGGAAGGAGGTAGAATTCCTTGAAGAAAGGAGGTAAACATGAGGAGTGCCCTCTGAGGCTGGTAGCTGGGAACTTGATGACCAGCTCCTCTCACCGTTGCTAATGTCAGCCCTTTGTATCCCACCACATACCCTCCAACCTGTCACGGTTTCACAAATTCTTAGATATAGTACTTCAGTAATGCAACCTTGATGAATGAATAGGAAATTGTGCAGATTGTTTGCTCTTTTAGGTGAATGAATGGGACAGTTGGAAACAGATTAACTCAACTCTCCCAATTCCAAATCCCACGGTTGCTCAAAACTACCAAGAACTACTTATTGTGCTGACTTATATGCATTTTTTTACAACACCTAGGTTATTTGAGACTGCAAAAGAAAACTGTATGATTCTTACCTCATTCTCAAAGTACCACGGGCGCCAAGCAGTCTCGATTGGAAGCTTTAGCCTGTTAATTGCATACCTTGTGGTTGTAACTGGTACATTCGCATCTATGTCTCCACTGCAATGCAGCATGTTCTAGTTAGAATAATCCATTTCTTCTATATCTATCACTCACACTCAACACAGTTTATGCATATATGCTTGCCTGTACAGCCACACTCTCAGCCCACTTGCCATTAGATTCTCAATTGTTGGCAAAACACTACTTTCCCAATCTGTCCAGTTATCAAAGGTTCTGCACAAATCTAACAAGTAAGCTTCATACAACAACATCAACGGTATCCACATAATCTGCCTTTTTCCTTTTAGCATGTGCAAATTTGGTCACCTGCAGAAGTCCCAAGCTGTGGGCTTCACATGGAGGGCATCTTGGACTTGAGGAGTATTCAAGTAATACTTAACATACACATCCGAGCAGGGATCGAAGTTGTTAACCTGTTCGCCCTGTTGAAAGATAGAAAAGGGTATTCCCTTATATATGCAGCAGGAAACAAACTCAGACCATATATAAATTGGTACTAGGGGTTTACTACAGAATCACTTGAGCCCTTCTTAAGCATGTGTTGCAAACAGATTGGTGCATAGATGTTGTTGATGTCAATGTTCCCAAGCTCTTTAAAGGACTTCTCCACGTAATCATAGCACTGATCAGAAGCTAAATTATTTGCGAAGTCACAAGAATTGAAGATTTTTGTGTGTATCTCATCTGAGATCAAGGCATGCGTCCAGATATGATCATAGAACCCTGCTGACATGCTCGCATCGTCTATCAATGCATTCCCTATCTGATAGGATTAAAGAATTGATTGAGTATTGACTTAAATATTGAAATTAAAAGATAAAAACTTGAGCAATATGAACATACAGCAACACCCTTTAGATTGATAACAGTTGGACTGTTGCTGTTGTTGTTTCTGAGCAATATAGTATTTGCTAACTGAGGCACATAATGACCGGCGTAGCTCTCCCCAGTAATGTAGAAATCCCGGGTTTTGTACTGAGGGAACCTCTCGAGCCAGTTCACTATAAATGTGTAGGCATCTGTGGCAGTGCTCGTGTCACCAGTGTTGTTGTAGTCAGCAGTTGTGTTTGAATATGAGAAGCCAACACCAGCAGGCGAATCCAAGAAGATCACATTCGCCACTACAAAATTCCACTCATAATCACTTCAAAATATTGATAATGTAAATAACAACACAGCTTCAAAAAGTTTCCTAAGTCTGCATTAAAATTTTATGCAATTTGGGAGTTTGAAAAAACTCAGCCACTCACCATTGTTCCATGCATAGTTGTTTCTGAATAGAGTTGTCCCGTCACTGCTCACTCTGAAAGGTCCCAATTCCTCCATGGCTCCATATCCAAAAGATGAACATCCAGGGCCTTGTGATTAAGTTATAGGAGTCAATACATTTCATTTTGTCACCGAAGCAAATGCAAGAAAGCTCTAATGAGCTATATCTAGGGTGCAATGCGTTAGCTTCATTTTCAAGTCCTAGTTAACATATTACTTGAAAATTTTGAAGCTTTCTCTACCTCCATTTAGCCACAAGACCAGAGGTTTGGTGGAAGAATTTGTTGGAGACTCGACAAAATAGTAAAACAGCGCTCTTCCTGCCTGGGGCTTAACTGTAACATAACCTGCATAGTGATCAAAATCCACACCATGAGGCTGCCCTGGCAGCTGAGTGATCTTGTCTGCTTGCATTAGTCCATCTTGAGGTGCAACAAATGCATCTCTTTCGCGCTGTAGCCAAGAACCGGAAACAGAGAAACTGTGTGGTCTTGTAGCTCTCAAAAGATGAGTCTGCTGATTGGCATTGCAAAGTGTGGAGGAGAGGAGCAAGGAGAAGAGGTGTGCAATAAGCTTATGCATTGCTTTGCTTTGCTACTCCAAAATAGGACTGAGAACTTTTATAGAGTAATGATTGGGCGGCAATTCGTCTTCTTTTGTGTTTGTGAGTGTGACATAACTGGACAACAAGACTACTAATTCTATGTGGTTTTCCCCATAGGCTGATCACTCCAAGGCAACAAGATATTCTGTTCATTTTCATAATGTTTAGACAAAACTTAAGTGCTCAGTGCTCCCCACTTTCAACTGCTTAGTGGTATAATACTAGTAAGTGTATCTGTACCAAACACCTTTGTAATCTCTTAGAAATAAGATTTCCCCTCTAAAGTTGACTAAACACTCACGTAAAGCTAGAAAGAAAAATTTCTTTATGACCTTTCTCGAATTTTACTATTGTCTTTTCTCTGGATTATTTATTTGTCTTCTGATGTAATCTTTCTTGGAGCTATATTTCTTGTTGTAGCATGCCGGCCTAATTCCTTTCAAACTAGATTATAATGTATCCATTTTGTCATGAAATCCTCTATTTAATATTTATTTATTTACTTGATTTGAATTTTTTAGGGGCAGGTTGTCCATTTTGTGATATCTTAACTTGAATGCAGATAACAATAAACGCATCTTTAGAAGAAAATTTTAAGTAAAGAACAATTTCGATATCACAAATCCTAAACACCTTACAAAATAGAGAGATACATTCCTCCACAATTATACAAGTCATGTCCTCTATCATACAACCTTATCATGTAATTAGGTTTTAATCATACACCCTGGAAGAGATACATTCCTCCACAATTACACAACCTCATAAAGCACACTTAGAGGTCATCATGCAAATGCAATACATTATTGCTGCCAATTGTATTGCTGGTTGCGATTCCCAGACATGATGTTCGAGCTGCCACGCCCTGCAGCTGAAGTCCCATATGGAGGAGCGCCATGGGGGTAATTAGGGCCTCGAGGGGCAGCACCGGGCATGGCGCTAGAGCCATATGGGGGAGCGCGCCCTTGAGGTGGATATGCTCCTGTGCCATAACCTCCGCTACCTTGACCACGATTGGGATGGTTGTAGTTTCCAGAAGGATTTCCACCTGGTGGGTATCTTCCTGGCCCAGCTGAAGGCCGTGGCTTACCATAATGATGGCCAGGTCCTCCGGCTACCTGAGGCTGTCCACCATGCGCAGGTGGATTTTGACCTGCTCGCATCTGAGCATGCGCGTGCCCAGACTGCTGAATTGGTGGGAGTCGCGAATGCTGCTGATTGTGTTGTAGCTTCTGGCGCTTTGAGTTTTCTTCATGCTGGCGCTGTTGCTGGCGCTTTTTCTTTGTTTGGAACTCGTGGGAAGATTCATACTTGGGCAAACTGATGGATAGATTCACATTTCAAACATATGTGAGGACAGACAAATCAAAACTCTAAAGCCTCTACAAATAAAAAACAGAAGGAAAAGTTTTGAAGATCAAACCTTTTCGGATCACAAGGTAATGGATCTGTCCAGAAGTACTCAGCATCGAGAGCATCCTTTGCTGATATTCTCTTCATTCAAAAAGAATAAAGGGGAAGAATAACTGTCAAAATATGAATGTAAAGAGAAATCCTCAATTGCTTTGTAAAAACGGCATTGCTAGACTCTATCAAAATCCTATAGTAGAATGTATATGAAATGAGCAGACTGAATATGCAAGCTACTGCAAGAACAGGTATCAAAACTGACAAAAGTAAGATATTCTATTCTTAGGGGAGAAAAAGAGGTATGAGATAAGAAGTACAGAATAAAGAACTCAATCAGGTATACCTGAGATGGATCAAGAGTCAACATCTTGTCCAATAAATCCAATGCATGCCGGTCAAAGCTAGAAACAACAAATTCATCATTCATGTGTTCATTTACAGTGGCAAGATGCAAATAAAAAGAGCCAAGTGCCAATAACTTACTGTCTGAAGTGCTCTCTAAGTCGTCTTTTAATAACTCTACTAGGTTTGAAATTGTTATACCAAGGAATCTTTGAGACTCCAGGCCAGATTTCCTCGCTGGGAGTGCCACAGATGTCGAATATTTTATTTAATTGTTCCGGCTACAGTAGAAAACAAAACCACATTAGGAAGATATAACAGAGATGTAAAAGAAAAAGATAAACTAACGTCTAGAAAACTATCAATTTATCTCACAGCTCCTAACTTCTCTCAATGAGGTGGATGATAATCCGCACATTAACTTAGACGCCATATTTGCAATATCCAGATCGAAATCCCACTTTTGAAACCCCCTTCAAATTGACATCAGTATTTAGATGATAGTGAACATAAACTACCTCATCTTTCCCGGGAAATACTGGTTTCCCATTAAGAAGCTCAGCAAATATGCAACCCACTGACCACATATCCACAGCAGGGCCATACTTCGTGGTGCCAAGCAGCAACTCTGGGGGCCTAAAGTATTGAGCAGATTACTAATTAAATACAGACATGTATCTAAAAACTAGCTGATAATATTAGATCATATAGATGCCATATCTTACCTATACCACAAAGTAATCACACGATTTGTAAGGTTAGCATTATGATCACTTGAAAATGACCGGGCAAGACCAAAGTCTGCAAGTTTCAAGTTTCCTTCATTGTCTATCAGAAGATTTGAACCTGCAACACAAAACACAATATTAGCATAAAACACAGAAAGTAACTTTAGTTAAATTAGTATTTTAAGTGTAGACCTTTAATATCACGGTGAAGCACTTGATTTACATGACAGTAGTGCAGCCCTGTCAAAAGCTGTCTCATATAGCACTGAAGAAGAGGGAGAAAATGAAAATCATTCATCTGATTGTCACTCGTATCTGAAATGCCAATAAACTAAATATTCTTCCACTATATTACACCCATTCCAATACCTTAATCTGCGGCACTGAGAATCTCATTCCAGGACGATCAGCAAGGCCAGTTAAATCATGGTCCATGTACTCAAAGACCATATAAATCCCACCTCTGTACTTGTTACCATCTGGAGAATCAAGAAGTGAATATGCAAGCTATCAGCCTTGAAAGATACAGCAGAACAAACTTCATGTATCTCCTCACATCCTCTAAGTAGGTTTAACAAGAAGTATACATCATATACAGTCAAAACTGTGAAGGTTTACCTGGTGCAGGTGGCTCATCCTTCTCAGGACCTGGATACATAATACGAAAGACAGATATAAAAACTCCAAAAATGTGGGGCATAGAGAATTTATTGACATATAATCTAGGAAAAGGAAAGGAAAAACATAAGATTACCAGTAGAGGTGACGATTTCTTTTAGCTTGATGACATTTTCGTGGTGAAGTTTCTTTAATATTTTAATTTCACGGATGGCTGTTATGGGGAACTGCAGGCATATGTGGGGAAATTAATAACCATATCCTGGGATCTCTACTTGATGTAAAGACAATTAGAGTCATCCTTCGACATAATAATAGGAATCAGTTCAAACAGAACCAATAATCTAAACCATCAGGCATCAACAGACCAAGCTGAAAAGCATACCCCTTCTCTTTCATTGTCCATCCGTATCTTCTTCAAAGCAACAATTTCCCCTGTTTTGATTTCTCTTGCCATGTAAACTTGTCTGCAAGTACAATTTCCCACCTTAGGTAGTAAAAGAAACAACCCAACTCCTAAAACTAGGTCATCCGATCATATAATTTTGTACCCATATAGTATGAACTTTTTAGACAAAGGTCACAAATATCCATTGTCGTCCACCCCAAACAAGACAACCATCCACATTACTGTCTAAAGACACGTCATTGAATAGTTGTATATCATATAGCAAATTTAAGAACATTTGAGCATAGATAGCTCAATCCTTGAGAATCACATGAAAGATTCATGCCTCATTGAAAAAATCCATGCTTCACACTAGTTTTTCCCACTTGGAGTGAAATTTCTCGAGGAAATATCACCATAGCAAGGAAATCTAAGGAAATTAATGTACCCATAAGTTCCTTCGCCAATCTGCTCCAATTTCTCGAAGCAATCAACACTTCGAGAGCCCCAAGCAGGAATTTCTGTGGTGTTTAGCTGCTCCGGCGCCGCTATCGCCATTTCTCGTAACCCGAATTTGTTCTTGATTCTTCAAAGTAAAAACACAATCAGATTATGGTTTCGGGATACAATTAAGCGGTACTACCAAAAATTGCAGTTAAATCGTGTACCCAGAAAAAAGAGCATTGAAATTAGGGTTCAATTAATTCGGGGAAGAAGGGTGTTAACCTTCGAAAATTCACAAAAAAAAGGAGCTTTTTTGGCGGTGTAAGATAAAAAAAGTATGGGGGAATGTCGCGAGATGCGGAGCGGGGTAATGGCGAGGAGCGGCGATCTGCGGTGGTTTGTGCAGAGAAATAATTGTAAGGAAGAAAGTAGTTCAAGATAAACCAATAGCGAATTGGGAAAGTACGGTTTTTTATTTGCCTAAATATGGTTAATTAATACTTCCTCCTTCTCTAATAGGAGTAGGAAACAAAGATAAAAAGAAGATCTGATTGAACTATTCTTAAAATATTAAAGAATTTCTTAAATAGAATTGGTGAGACGTCCGTCTGGAAAATATGATCCAATTTTAAGGAAATGAGGGAGTAAATTTCTTATTATACTATCCTTTAATAACACATATTAGATGTTAATTGTGGAAATTATTTATTTATTCATCACTGTTAATATTAAATTTCTTATTATACTATCCTTTAATAACACATTAGATGTTAATTGTGGAAATTATTTATTTATTCATCACTGTTAATATTTTGGCAGAGGAATGATATGCTATATACCTTTGGGTTTCTTATATGAAGATCATTCTCATTTTACGCACGTTTAATGTTTTTCATTTTGATTTATATATATAATTGATTTTAATATATTAAAAAATATTATTGATAATTTTAATTTCACAAATTAAAATTATGATAGTTTACGTGTGAACAACCAGTTTTTTTTTCCTAATTTAGTAAAGGAGAATTATTAATAGTGGCCTGTGACGGTCTCAGTTGAGGGGAAATAAGAAAATTTTATGAATTCAAAGCAATAGGATGGATAAAAATAGTAATTCAATTATGACTACTACTACTATTTATTTTGATGAAATAAATTCTTTTTTTTATTTTATCATTTAATTTTTTAATCCTTAAAAATTATTTGATCATATGGTTGAAAGTATATTTTTTAGTTACTCGTTATTATAAAAATAAAAGTTAGTCCGTAAAACTGATTTTGATTCCATACAGAAAAATAAAAAAAAAGTACTAAAATTGAATTAGTTCATCAGTAGATTGAGTAGGTAGGGAGAGATCATGCTAGTCAAATGATCTCTAAAATTGACTTCAAACATTGAATTATATAGTAAACGCCTCTATTTACTAAAAGCAGCAGATGAGAGCAGATGATGGAGGAATGAGAGCCACAGCTCCTCTTTCTGGATTTAGGTATTTTTTATACACAGCCTTGAGCTTGTTCCCCGCTGCTCCGAAATGGAAACTCACTAGCATCTTCGCGCACGCCCTGAATATACCACGTCGAAAATCAATTAGTACATGCATAATATGGAAAGAGAAGAGGGATCATTGACACATACATCAACTGATCCTCAGAGTAGCCAGTGTGATGCTCCAGCGTCTCAGTCCACCAAGGGCTCCTGTTAAGCGCACAGCGTGCAGCATATACAGCAGAGGCTGCAATCTTCGAAGAGCTGTGCTCTATGATTGTCGTGTAACTCATCAAACCAAGCTCAGCATAGAAGAATGTCATGTTCTCCACCTACAACAAAGTAGGCAAATATTCAGTAATCACATGCATTCTTCAACTGCAAAAGTATGTGGAAATTTGTTTTGATGAATGAATCTGAATTTACCTCCTTATCAGCAGGGACGGATGCTTTGATGTATCGAACAAGAAACACGTACGGAGTTGGAACAGTCAGGTACCACCCGAGCTTCCCAAGAATGACCTTCTCCATGATCAGCACTTGCTCCCTCACATAAGCATTATCCGATATGGCTATGAAGTCGCTCACCTCCGGAGCCCATATCTCCTCGTACTTGCAAGCAATCAGCATCGCGCTTATGCCAGCCAACTGAAGTTCCCTTCTCGGGACGGCCTTCACTGCAAGAAACCGGTCCACTATGTTGATAGTGAGGTAGAGGCTCTCAGGCACCAGTTCAAACTTCCTGTGAACTTCAATCAACCAGTCAACCAGAATGCCTCTCATTTTAGAGTTCACCTCTGGCTGTGAATCGATGTAATCATGAACTCTCCCATCTTCCTGAATAAGATAAAGGATTGAAATTCGTTACACAAACAAGCAAGGAGGGGCCATGATGATGATCAAACCAAATAGTATGTATTTGCACACCTCTGTTTCCTTATAGAAACTGTACATGTCTTCTACATACTCCACTGCTGCCAATTCGTTATCCGCATCAACTGCATCGATGTCTATCAGATGTTTTGGCCTTGTTGTCAGTCCAGAAGCAGCCTAGAACAAACCAATATCGTTAGAACAAGTTCACAATATGATGTTGATGCAAAATTTCTCAAGTAGAATTGGCTAGGCCTCACCTTGCTTCGAGCAGTAAGGATTGCAGTGAGACTTTTAGCAGACTTCTTCGGGGGTGCCTCCCTCAGTTTAGCACCATTTTTGCAGTCAGGATCTATGGCTAGCACAGCATCATTCTTTGGCTTAACAACAGCAACACCTTCCTTCCGATTTACGGCTGCTTTATTAGCTTTTGCAGCACCATCTTTTCCCACTAAAACATTGGCATTTTCTGGCTGCTGTTTCTGCAGATGATCAACAAGAATTAGTTGTGGGTTTAGATAGAGGAAACAAAGCATCATTTAGACATAATTTTCAGGTCTTGCCTTGCAGGCTTGGGCTTGGCCATTTTCCAAGAGCTGAGCACCGAATCTCCTAGTTATAGGACGGGTGATCTGATTATGTGGCTTGCCTTCGGCTAGAGGCGCCGGAACCAAGTTTCCGATGTCTCTCAAGACCCTCCGATTCCTCGCTTCTGGCTGAGGATTCTTCTGCTTCCCTCCTCCAACTGATGACCAAATTAAGAATAATGCTTGTAGGATTACTCATCAAATTAAAGAAAGAAAAGATGTATTCTTTGACACACTTCAGCATAAGCGGCATATCACAATTTCATACATTTCCAACGACATACAAAGTGTTCAAGACCCATCCACCCAAATCTAACTCAATAATCAAACTGAAACAGAGTGTAAATATGTAATAGCCTATCATCATCCCTCCCAATCACATTGAAAAGTACTCCAAATAGATTAAGATAAAAAAAATGATCAAAACCTAATTTCAAAAGAACACTAAGAAAAAACACAGATTCAAAACAGTAATAAGAGGAAACAAAATGACTCGGAAAGGAAAAAAAATACTAATGATTAGGGCTCTTGTATTACATACCTATGCGTTGCTCAGGAGCAACAATTCTTGAAGCCATCTCCAAATCTAATTCTTCTTCTTCTTCGCTTTCGATTTCGATTTCTTCTTCACGGACGGCGAAAACCCCTCCAAGACTGGCCCAAAACGATGACAGAAGCACTCCGAGACGGCCGCTGCGCGTCTCTCCTCCTTCTTCGGCGTTATCCGTCGCCACAATGCAAAAAACTACACTCGGCCTTATCTCTCTGGAAATCTATTTTCTCTGAGAGCGTGGTCGGTGATGGAAGAGCGTCAATGGAAAAGAAAAGTATTCTACGAGAGCGGGCGATGTAAAATAAGTACTGCTTTCGCAACAACGGTCATATTCTTCAGCTTCGAATTTAATCCGTTGGATCTTGATTGATCCTACGGTTCTGATGGGCAATAAATCCACTATCCGTTGAGAGCCTTGTAACGCAATTCTTACTTTATTAATTTATTTTTATATATTTTACCCATCCTGAAGAACTAACTTTCTACTTGAATATATTCTTGTTGTTATAAAAAAATATTAAATTAAACTTTAGTTTTAGCTCGAAATATTTCGTGGATTGATATTTTGTAATTGCTTAATTAAAAATTGTTTAAAATTTGAACATTAATTTAAAACATTTTTCTCCACTCAATGCTGAAAGATTAACTTAAAACTGATTTTGATTAAGTTAATTCAAAGTACTTGTTTTCAAACATAGTAAAGTTTTTGTAATCGTCGATTCGTCGTAATCCATGTATATGTTGAATGTCTAAATTGTCAATTCTGAATAGCAATCAGTGAAAAATGATAATTTTGCAGTATTTAATAGTGAATCAAAGGATAAAGATTACATTTTGAATTCAAGAATGTTTGATGAATTTTACACAAGAAACATTAATTGTGTTTATTTTAAAAAAGTACTGTATTAGTATATGATCATTATCCACATTAGAAGAGCAACGTGGGGATGTAGCTCAAATGGTAGAGCGCTCGCTTTGCATGCGAGAGGCACGGGGTTCGATCCCCCGCATCTCCACGCCTTTTTTTTCATCTTAACCAACTATGTAAAGTGGCGATTATTTTGATAGGGCATAATATCCCAAGTCTAATTCCCTTTTTTGTTGTCTATTTTTAATCACTATTTTAATGGAATCAATCAAATGCTAGAACAAAATGCATTTAAATTTATCGTTGTAATATTACAGTAATCCACCCTCGTTTCTATGAAGAACTGTAGCTGAGCGAACTTAACGCTTTCTTTCAATTTAAGAGAAAATCAATAGAAATTGGGGAAAAGGATATAGTCTATCATCATCAAGTTACCAGCCCTGTCAATAAAAATCAGGATTCATTGGCAACATCTCCGTTCAACAACAAACCCTCAAAAGAGAGAACAAAATTTATGACCGACAAGGTGTTTAGCTGCGTTTCGCTGATGGGAGCAAGCAATCGTACACCCGTTCCATGCGCGACACAATGCTTAGCTTATGCGCAGTTTGGAGGCCTGGCTTTGCCAAATCAACAATATCCTGTCTCAAACTGATCATATGCTAAATCGTTAGATAAACTATCTGCAATGCATCATACACCACGCACACAAACAAACAAGAAACAAGAAACAAGAAACAAGAAACAAGAAACAAACTAACCATATCCATTCACCAGTTTCTCTCGCGTGTCCTTCCACTGCACAGTGCAGGGAATCGAGAAAACATAATACCAAACCGTACATGCAATCAGCATCGTTTTCCTACAAAAAAATCGACCGACAATTATGCTTCCAAAAAGGAGATATAAAGCCCACATACTGATACAAGAAGTATCACTTAAGAGTAGACCCATGCTATAAATTCAATCACTAGATAGGAAGTTCAAGCAACAGATATTGGTAAAAAAGCTCCATACCAATCCTTGATCTTTGCAACTCTGAAACTGCATCGTAGCTCTTTCAATTTCCACAAGCAGTAGCCTTCTTTGAACACGAGCAACTCGTCCTCTTCCCTCAGCTCTGGTGTCCTGATTCGAGATAACAAGTAGTAAGGTTTAACAAAATACCACTTACCTTTTTTATTTCGATAATAACTAGACATACTTAAGGCTACTTTACATCAAAGACTTTCAAATAGGCACATCCAACTGAACGTGGGATATGACTTGAATCACTTGATTAATAAATACATCCAATTTATACTTCAATGAATTAAAATAACATGTCCCACATGTTTAGGTGGGGCACAAATCACACTTTTATCACTCAAACCTAAAAAAACACAATTTGTAGTCATACACGTATTTAATACCACGAAAAGGAAAAACTGGAGGCAGTTAAAAACTTTTCTAGCAATCTTCTGTTTTCAATCATAGTAAACGAGGCCTTAGTGTTCTCCTTTAAATCCAGTTAAAATAATTGATCAGCACCGCAATACCGAATGAACATAGGCTTTTTAACCATTCAGTGAACATATCAGAAATTAATACAAATAAGTTAACTTTTTATATAACACTATTAGCACACATCTGCAAGAGCTAAAAAGATTAGTTATACCTACACTATCAGAAAGATTTCCGGAAAATGCATCTATCAACACAACAAGCGGGTATACAGGCGTATGTAAAAAGCATATTATACTAATACTATCAGAAAGTTATTTGGAAAATGCATCCAAAAACATATAGAACAAGCAGGTTCACAGGTGCATGCATTATCATATGCTGCTACAGTAACCAGCCAGAAAATATCTTCCTAGCACAACAATCAAACAATAAAGTTAAGGGATGAATGGCTTACCCTTTTAAACCAAGCTCGCACCAACATGGCTAAAATGAGGGAGATAAAAAATGCAGGTAAAGCAGCTAGAATAGCAAAGTTGATTTCATTGGCTCTCAAGATCTGATCTAGCTCAAGCATCGCTCTGCGTACAAATTGATCATAAGCAACTTATTTCAGCAACCATACATTTGTCTATTTGTTTAATAAAAGTATCAGTTAACTCACTCACTCTTCTATATCCAGCTTCAACTTCTGAACCTGTGGGGAAAAAGTTAGTTCAAGACTCAGACCAAAAATTGTTCATTGCACTGAAGTCAAGTATGTTACCTGAATGAGAAGAGCTCGAACAAGCTCCCCACCCACAAGACCCTGAATTGGATGCATAAGTTCTTTCTCATACCTACAAATTTTGACTACTTTGGTCATCTGTTTGTGATGAAACGCAAAGTGCAAGCACTAGAACAAAATATCATACAACTGGGTTCCTTTGTTCCAAATGGCATTGCATTTCATATCCCATGTGCATATTTATGAAACCTCAAACACATGCCATGTGTGGATGATTCTAGAGTGCGAGAAGGGATGTAACTTAGAATTATAATGACTCATTTGATCAACATACAATCACATGTCAAGGCTTGCTTACTGCCATTCTAATAGACGAATAAACCAAAACCTTGAATTTACCACGCACAGTGTTGGACAAAACATTGAACTTCCAAAATGAAAAAGGAAATGCCACATCATAACCAATACATTAATTAAGGATTTTCCCTCAACAGAGTATCCATCAAATTCATTTCTATCATAAGATGAATGAAATTCATTGTGGATCCCTAAAAATCTAGTTTGAAAGTAAAATACGGAACCTACAAATTACTGGACAAAAAAACATAAACAATTTGAAACATGAAAACTGACCTGAACTCAGGAAAAGTAATCTATATATACACTGGGGAAGGATCCAGTGAGAATGATAAATATTCGTGAGAATTGAGAATGACGCATATATACAAATTACACATGCATTAAAGCACCTTAATTTCCATACATAAGAAATTCGCGAACAAAACCTTGGGTGTGAGTCCCACTAGTGTTGAATTATTCAAGAATTTCTTTATGCATTCGTAGTTTGTATTTATGTGTCATTCTCAGTTCAAGTTTCACTAGGGGATGCAAGATAAGAAAGTCTCTACAAGAACTTGTTGCAATTGATGCAAGAAATTGAATAAACTGGTTCTTACTTCTTACTAAAGGACAAATCCAAGAAAAGTCCTTATAAAATCTTACAAATTCACCTTTAAGCAATTATAATAATTTAGTTTACAGTACTAAAGCCTATTGTCCGGTTGTTTAAGATATAAGATCTGGAAAGAACTTTTACCTCACCATTACAAGCTCAAGCATTTCCTGGTCAGATGCATTCTCTGGAAATTTTTTAGCAGCCGTCTGCTCACTAAAAGCTAGGAGCATTCTGTTAAAGAGAAACAGGTGTTAATGCCATGTGGTAGAAAGATCAGGAATAAAGCAACCATAATAGAATAAAATATAAAATGGATTTAATGGAATTGGAACCATGCTCACATCCATGGTTATCTATATATACATAAGTCAATAGGTACAACATTACAGCATGGAACAACACAGTTCTCCAGAAGCATACTGCAGATGCACAAGATCCGGGTCCAATACAAAAGCATAATAATAAATGCATTATCAGTTTAACGAAAACATGTCAACAATCTACACAATAACAGACACCACTATCACTAAATCTATAGTAAACCAAAATGAAAGGATTTGAGTTCAGTACTTCAGTTTCTTGCATTTCAGCCTGCTAAAGAGAAATCATCCATCCCATAAAAAAATTGAAGAACCAACAGCGAAAAGTTTTACTATAATCACTCATATGAGAAGGCAAAAGACTAGTTGGTAATAAAAGGTGGCATAGCAGTGAGTAAGTAGCATGAAATAAACCACTATAGCAGGTACATCAAAGAATTGAAACCTTAAAGCATAGCATTTTTTATTTTATTTTTCTCAAAACACAGTTTGGATTGTTGTTTTTGCAAATCACTCCAGAACTAGTTACTGGTTAACAAGAAATTTTTTGAGCTATAATCACGAATCTCAAAGTAGGGGGTACCAGATACCAGGCATTGAACTCAAAAGAAAGAACATGAAAACAAGAAGTGAAGCTGTTAAGAAGGTCCTATACCTTTATTATAGGAGCACCAAATCCTAAAAACATTACTAGCAAACACTTCAGTGAGTTGTTTAGTGGCTCTTAGTATACAGTCTAGAAATTCTACTTTGATGTGTAAGGGCATGAAATGCAGTAAGTACAGGATGTAAATTATTAAACAGTTATCGGTATTCAGATAAACTAATAGTAACAATTAAAGTTTTATTGTTATCATGAGCTACTAGCAAGGTATTGAACCAGCCAACCTATGCAGAGAGTCAGCAGTCAACTGTACTTCTTCACGTTCCATTACACCTTTCTGCCTTTTCCTGAAGGTCTCAAAAAGCTCGTCCCTTATGGCCAAAATCTGGTTTGCAAGATTGGTGGATCAAAGATAGTTTAGAGGTCATGTTGAATATAGATGCACCATTTCCAAGTCAGTTTCCTTAAGAAACAATCCCAGTAGGAGGAGCATGCATATGATTAAAACTCAATCAACCAAGTACTAAATACAAAAGTCACCCATAAATTATTAGTCCTGGATTTACTTTTCTTTTCTTTTTGGGGGGTAAACATTACATCACCTTATACCTAAATATTACTTTGTAGGAAATTTAACTCAGCATACTATTTCTCCAAAGTACTGCTGAGAGAGCGTGATCAAAGTTAGCATTTTAGGATTAACACAGGAAGAATTAAATAACAGAGGCTATGGATGACCACAGAGGGCAGAACTCTGACACTGTTGTCCAAATAATCTAAAGATACATAAAGCACAAGCAATATGTTAAGCCAATGTTACATTTTTTAATACTCCATCTGATTTCAACACAGACGTGACCTGGATGAATTATCATTGAATCGAATGTATACATGTTAAGCCAATGTTACATTTTTTACTACTCCATCTAATTTCCATGAAGATTCCTAATCATGTATTCATGTTTTACGCCATTGAAAGAAAACAAAAAATAAGAATTCTACATGTCACCAATCAATCAATATTTTTTACAATGTACTGGAAGCACTGTATTATTCACAGGAGAATAGATTTTTCCTTATCAAGTACCATCTCCATAAACTCCTCCTACTGCTTAGACACCCTGAGACATTTAAATACAATGTTTTCACAAAAGTTGGAAGAATTTTTTAACTAAAGTCACTGAATATTTTAAGTTTGAGTTATCAGGAAATAAGACTCACAATCAGTGCTCACTTAACATGAATCAAAACAAAAGATCAGTTAATAATAAACCAAGAGGGTTCAGGGAGTCTTACTGGCTGCTCTACATGATCATTCCAAAAGCTTAGGGTTGAATCCTTGGCCTCTTTGATCCAGTTGTCAATGTCAGGGCTTCCCATTAACTTGCTATGACGAAGAAGCCACAATGAGCAAAAAGATATTCCCAAAGCTCCACAGCTATAGCGCATCCAGTATAAAGTTAATTTCCTTGGCTTGCGATGTTTAGAAACCTAAATGAAGTTGAGGCATGTAGAGATTTAAGCCTCAAAGTACATTGTCGGCACAATGAAAATGCAAGACATGTGTTGCATTATAGTCAACAAGAGCTCTCATGACAGAACAGTTAAATTGCTATCTCATTCTAACAATCCTAATAGCATGTGTGGAAGAGTTACAGCATCAGTAAATGCTATTGCAATCCTGGTTGTGCTTCATCATAATATTAATTCCTTTTCAATAAAAAAATGGGGTGAACCGGGCCAATTTTATAGAAGAAATCAATTACAAGTTCCATTCAAATTTGAGTCCCTTGTTATCATAACATTTAACTCTTGGTTATCTACATGCGATTTATAATATACTTCCAAAAGTTGCAATATCCTCTAGATAAAGGAATATTTATATTTGACATACAGTTTAGTTCCACGTATGCCTACATGCAGGTGCAAGGAAACCAAAATGAACAATTAGAAATAGCAAGTACACATCAACAAGAATTATATCAAGATATTTCTTACAATCAAAGACAAATATGAGTCCAATTTCTGCAGATTTCCATAAATCAAATTGATGGCATCTTTGATCACACACTCAGTCCACTGGGAACCCTCCTGATTAACTTCTGGAAGTTGTGCAAAAATCAAAGGAATTGAATAACTTCCATCCACTGATGAGCCAGTCTGCAAGCATATTGTACAAAGATTTTGTTGGAAACAGCAGTAGAGGGATACGTGAGGACATATGTGCCTTAGGGAAAAATATGTACAACAATGCTTTACAGTGTAGGAGGGGTAACTAGCAGAATAAAATAGTGGTTATCAAGTATGTCACTTACTTGACGATGAGCATGAAAATGGCCAATGGATGCTTCCAGATTCAAAAATATTTCATTTATAGCAACCAATAATGAGGGCAATGAGTTCTCCAGATCCTTAACCAGATTCTCTCCACTTTTGTCGACCTCCATATAGACCTATGTCCATCACTCCATTGTCATGAAAATGTATACTCCCTCCGTCCACAAAAAATAGATCACTTTTGCCATTTTGGGACGTCCACAAAAAATAGATCACTTTCTAAAAATGGAAAGTTTATCTCTCATACTTTTCCCACTTTTTCTTCCCTCTCTCATACTTTACTCACTTTTTCTCCCTAACTCTCTTACTTCACCTACTTTTTCTCCTCATCTCTCTTACTTTACCAATTCTACATTAAAACCCGTGCCGAACAACAATAGATCTATTGTTTGTGGACGGAGGGAGTATTTATTAATGAAAATGGAACTGACTCAATTGATACATGCCCATGATACAATCTAATCAGTTGCAACTGAAATATTGATTCACTCTGATCGCTCAAAGTATCAAATGCCTAAACTTATGATACCAGGATGGCTTCAACAACATTACAGGGTACCCAACAGATACAACCAACACATATATGACAAATCAGAATATCTAACCTTGGCCAAGAATGTAGCTAAAGAGTATCTCAAAGAAGTCAATACACTAATCCTCTCAGATATATGAGAAGATGCTGAGCAATAGAGCTTCTGGAAGCCAGCACCATCAGCAAGAGAATCATGTATCATTTGACGAGTACCATCGATAAATGCACCAGGCCCTCTTTGGCATATCATGAAGTATGCTTTACGAGTATTTGAAAACTGAAACATCACATCAACAAGCTCAAAATTGACACCAGTGGCAATACTATTAGCTACCACCACTGATAATAAACATTTTTTTATGCTGACCTCAGCTGTGGACTGCCAAAACAACAAATTCTTCTGAACAATGTGCAAATTTCGAAGTGTGTGGTCAATGATATCATCCAGCACAGCAAAAATTCTACTTCCCTCAGATGTAATCCTGCATGTGGAGAATGTAACAGCATGTACAGTAACAAACAACGGTTGCATAATTACCACTAAACTACATCTTCTTATTGATGAGGCCAGCTAGCACTGTCTATCAGAAATGAAAATTGTGCTCGAATAATTAACAAAAACTATCTACCCTGATCCTCCGATGTAATCAGTGGAGCATAATGTGCTTTTCCATTAGGTAAACTGTGCTAGCATGTATTGCACAGAATTTTTCACAAAAAAACTTGCACAGCAAGTTTCTAGGTTCTTCCCCGAGTCTTCCATGCCAACCTTATCTAATGAAAGCGCAAAACAAAACAAAAAAAATCATCCGATTGTCCGATTAAATAGTAGAAAATCATACGTAGAAGCGCGGTCGAGAGAAGTAATGGAGGCGACAGAGGGCAAAGGTAGGGGAAGGCAAGTTTTCCTGCTCCTCCGTCGCGTACTGCCGTATAAGTTCGCGATCCTCCTCAATAGATAACTGTCGACAGAAATAGCCGATAATGGGGAGAAGTCTCGGAGGCGGTTGTGGAGATAGTTGGAATAAAATGCGAGCAGAGCTTTGAAACTGTTTGATGCCGGCGGTGGGGAATCACTCTCAGACGAGACCTCCATTGCTGAAGCGCACCGAGCTTGCTAGAAAGTTTCCAATAATCTAGAAAGAGAGGGACACACACTGAAGGTGCGATGTTTGCAGAGGGAAATTATAGGTCGTCTCCTCTGTCGAAAAAATTAATTTAGAAAGGGTCTTTTGTATTAATTTGATTAAATATTTTAAATTTTAATCGTATCATCTTTCTATTTATTCCAGAGATCTGGTCAATAGGATCACCTAATGCTTTTCCTATTCTATCCCCTACTCCACTTCTCATGAACATAACTAAGGGTCCACCATCATATTTTATGTTTGTAAAAGGTGAAGCAGGGGATGGAGTAGGGAAAGTATTAGGTGATCCCAACTGAGATCTTCGGAGTACTATAATTTTTTGAAAATTCCTCTATATCATTTCTAAAAAACACTTAGACATCGTCGATGTTGGATTTGAATTTTGATGAGTTATAAGATTAAGACTTTGTGGGAAAAAAAAATTAAGACTTTGTGAATATTTTGAAGCTACCTTAAAAATAAATTCTGATACTTAATCTCGAGACGATGTTATATAGTCTTAGCTTACAGTAAGTGATAAAATTAATCACGTGTCAATTTAAATTCGGAATAAGTGAATTTTTAGCAATCCAGTCCAACAACCACTCTATCAAAAACTCTAGGTCCTATTACAAAATCCAAATTAATTCTATAACACTTAGATTACATTTTCCAAGTGGTAATAGCACTCGAGAATCGAGATACCTCTTCCGCTTAGGATTAACAACATGCTCGATCAGATTAGCTTGTTATTTCAGTTTTCATTAAACCTTTTGTATATTGATCAATTATTTCACGAATTGTTTGTAGTTTAAGTTAAAATTACAAAATACATATTGGAAGGGCATTGGGTGAATAAGGTGAAAAGTATTACGAAGGATTTGTTGTTTTGGCCAAAGACGAAGCCAGAAATTTTATATTGGGGGCCCCAAATTTTAGATAGTTTTTCGTATCGGTATAGCCAAAAATTGTTGCAACATAGGCAATAGGGAGTTGCAAGAGATATAGATGAATAATGAAAGGGCAAAAAACTCGAGATACGTAATAGAAACTAAATATAGATGGGTTGGTCTTCTGTTAGAAAACAAAGTGCAAGTAAATTAGAAAATAAGATTAAAAATCGGATATATGGAAATAAATAGCAGCCCGGGTAAAACTCTTCAACATAAAAATGTAAGAAAACAAAACAAAACAAATACTCATATGAATATAATTCATGTCTAAATCTCAAATGCAATTTCACATAGAAACTGAACAGTCTAATAAATTGCAAAGATTGCTAGCATTATAATAGATCCCAAAAATAAAATATTTAATTTCGAATAACCAAAAAGACATAATCATGTTACAAACATACAATTATCAAATAAATTTGTCAATGCATTTATTTTATTTGATACAGTATGTTCTTGTTTATCTAATTAGGTACATTACTTTTCCATAAGTAATTAATTATTCATTTACTAAGATTAGTGAAATTTTATTCAATGAAATGATAATTGCTATACAAATGCATTTATTGTAGATTATAGAAAAAAGGAGTATTAGACAAAAACAAGGAAAATAGATCGATTTGTTCATGAGGGGTTTCGAACTGGGACACAAAATAAGGAAAATAAAACAATTGGACATAAAACAAGAAAAATAAACAGATTTGTTGTTGGGGAGAGTCAAACCTGGGGCATTAAGAATAGAGTCTTGGGCCCAAACCACCTGCACTACCTTAGAATTTACGTTATTATAGGGAATATATATAGTAATAACAACATTAGCTGGGGGGCCCAGTGGCCCCCCAGGCCCCATAGTGGCTTCGTCACTGGTTTTGGCAGTCAACAGCTGAGGTCTACATGTAGAAAGAATAGAATTATTTTGTTAAAAAACTTTAGCATCCCCGAAAATGATTTGATAAAAGGTGCTAGATTAGTTTGAAGTAGCAGGAAAGAGTCAACACCTGCTTGAGGGGACAGAAATAGTAGAAAAATCCAATGTTTCTCCACCAAATATTAGGAAAAGAAATATGAGGGTTATAAGCACTCTCCGATCATTAAATATTGATGCTCGGGTCTATAGAACTCCCTGGGAAAGAAATGAACATCAATGTAAAGAATGCACATTCAAACCAAACCTGCACATTCAGACTAATAAATCTATAATCACGCGAAATAGAACTGGAAGAGAGAGAAAATGAGGAGTAAATTACAAATCCTAAATACTAGTAATAAAATTTGATGTTGGTTGCTTTTACATATCGTATAGAATTACTAATAAGAGAACAAGGAAACTTGTAATGCTCTGCGCCTATCCGTTAAACTCTAACACAACCTAGTTTCATTCTTCTAGTCGCCTATATACATCTAGCCATATTATTAGCAAACTAAGTTACTAAGCTGTACAAGATGCAGGTAAAATGCGACATAACCAGAACATTGCAGCAAATCATCCTTCCTCGTCATAATCTTCATCTTCCTCATCCATTCTTTTATTTAAACTGGCAAGTTGAATCACATCAAAACCTAGCATTTCCATGTTATCTAGGGACCACCCATGAATATCTTCGTGTCTTGTTCCAGGCGATGGCTTTTCGGAAGAGTCGCAAGGGGTGGTTCCATCATTCAAAAGGATGGAATCACCATTCTCGTCTAACTCAACATTGAGGTCAAAAGTAAATACTGCCTTATCTGCATCTTTTCCGCCTGTAGTTCTTGAATCTGCAGTAGTATCAGCTACAACAATACATGACCTCTCCAGGTTTTCATTTGGGTTTTTGCCACTCTGGTTAGAGATGTCAGAATCATAATCAAGTCTTTCAAACTGATCAAGTGATTCTCTGTGCAATTTTTTACTGCCTCTGCCACGACCTCTGCCCCTACCCCGACCCCTGCCCCTGCTTCTTTCATTGCTGCTCGTTGGGCTAGTCTCATGCTACAAATAAGCATCCACCAAGGACCAATAAATGTTAGTAACACAAAAACTATGAAATTACAAGTTGAACATGCATTCAAAAGTATATTTCTCACTGTCCCAGACTTTCAGTTCGAGGGAGCATTGAAACATCCAAATAAGTGAGTAGGGAAGAATACTCTTATCACAGAAAAAGTAATTTACATATATTTACTAGCCTTTTGTAGAACAAGATCGGTCGGGTTTACAGAAGCAGGTATTAGTGATAGATCATAAGCGTCACCATTAAATAGCAAGTTGATATCCAAGACAAAACATGAAAAAATGGTACAAAATGCATGGATAATATATAGTTGGATATATTATTTGTTATATCAACTATAAATGTTCCTAGGTTATAGATATACGTGTTGGGTAAGATATTGGTTTTCATATATGATTACATGCTAAAATTCAAGATCAAGTAATCTCATAAACTACATACCATGCGTATCCTTTTCAAGCCATGCATATTACCGCACTTGTCATCAGATGAATTCTCCCTGCGTGAAATAATATATAGCACATAAATTTATATTCATCAAATTTCTTTTCTCAAACCAGAAGTAGCTATTTTATATGCATCCCAACCTTTTGGTAGTAGACTTGTCCTCGTTTGCAGCATCTACACCACCCAAGTCAGATACCTTGCTTACAGTATCCCGCAGGAAATCAAACATGTTGACGCGATGTACACATTGCTTCCTGCAAGAGAAAGGAGTAAATTTACATGATAAAGTGAAGTGATGATGTGTCTGTAGCCAGTATGCTTCAAAGTTCAAACTCTCAAAGAAATGTGATGCTCTACAAGAAACTTACAAATGCATAGAATTGAGAGTTTTCGCCCCCCCGCTTTATGGTAACCTCATAAGTCCGGTCGCATAGATCTTGTAGAAACAGTTCCAAAGCTTTAGCTGAATGTTCATGTGCACAAACATATTAACGCTTAACAGACAACAAAAATAAATCCAGCATAACATGAAAAACACACTTTAGTTTGTCACACATATATCCCAAAAATTGGTAAATAGATGGCAAGTATGAAACAAATAGGAGATAATACATACATACTAGAAGTGGTACGGCCATAGCTACGTCCTCATAAGCTTGCATTATCTTTTTTATTCGAGTCTGCAAAATGAATTTTAAGTCACACTATATGACAATTTTATTCATCAAGATAGTACATAGTGGTATTGATGGTACATAGAACTCATTCCCCACACAAAAGATCCACTTGAAGAATAAAAATATTCTATAAATCATAGTTCAATTTCCAGGAAATCCATCAAATAGCTGAGGCATGTCTGGGTAGGGTTAAGGAGTTTCCTTTCCCGTAAACCATGCACGCGGAACACTTAATAACATTCCATACATGATACATCAAAATTTGTCAAACTAGTGCGAATTTTATAACCAATTATTGTTTAATGTAATGGCGTAGCAAACATGCAATTTAGGGGTAAATAATTCCTTTGTTTTCCGAAGGCAAATATATAAATTTTACAAAAGCAACCGCCACAGCCCCTACCCGCCAACTGCTACATTCAAATCTCGCACAAAACCAACATAAAAAACAACTACATCGAACTTCGTTCCTCGCTAAAGACGTGTTACTCTATAGTATTAGAGGCCTAGTCGCACATTTATCCCTTGATATTCCTTTGAATTCAGTTATAATCAATAAAAAATAGGGAGACAAAAAAATCTGACATAGTTATTTGATTAGTAGCAAACAGAATCTGAAATTTGAATTTCAATTCAGGCTTGCAGAGATACAAACAAATTGCATAATTTAAGCACAACAAAAAAGGTGACACCATTTACACCACTCAGAAAATTATAAACGGAAAAAGTGAAAACAGTAACATGTAAACACTAAATTACCGCTGGAAACCGAGTGTCGAGCTTCTTTCTCATGGCTCAGCAACTCCAATTTAGTAAACCCTAGCTTCAAAACAATTTCCCAATACATAGAGAGTGGGCAAAAACATATGCATGTACCCCAGTTTGTATGTATCGTGTGTATATATACGAAGCTTCCCAGCGCAAAAGGTAGTATAACTCTGTTGTATAAAGTTGGAAATCGTTACGATAAAATCGTAGTATAATTATTTATAATAATTAATGAAAATGAGGGAATATATTAATGTAGATTTTCTTACGAGACCTTAATGATTTTGACTTAACATAACTAATAAGTAATGATTTATCAATTATGCCGTAGTTAGAAAAGAAATCTGCACTCTATCATATTTTTATTTATAGTTTTCATTTTTATTATTATAATCATTTAATAGAAAAGTAAAGTTCAAAATTAACCTTTTAGCCCTTATTATAGTAAATATATTGTTTGATTTACATAACTCATTAATCATATAATTATATATTTAGAATTTAATTGTACAAATACCAGAAATATAATTGTGACACATTATTATATAATTATTTGGGATTAAATTTAAAATTTAATCTCATTGACTATATTATTTAATTATAAAATTTAAGGGGTATGTTAGGGTGCCACTACCCCTTAAAATAACACCATACCACCATTCCTAGCCAATCATCTGTACACGTGGACGAATAATAAGCTGCCACGTGGCAAAAAAAAAAAAAAACTGAAAAAGACGGTCAACAATTTGTTGGTCTTTATACAGCAATATTTCTTGTCCAATAATATCCGACACACTATACAGCAATCTATCTGTGTAGTGTTTGTAATATTGTTGTGTATGTGGTGTCACAATGTCATTTTAAGAGGGGTTATCATTTTAACACAAACCTAAAATTTAATCTTTAAAAGTCAATGGGTTGTGGACGAGGGTGGATTGGCAATACAATAAGGGTGTGTTTGTTTGGTATGATGGGGATGGGTCAAATAAGGTGAGTTCCATCAGCCAAACTATGATTGTTGTCTCAACACCATATCTTGTGTGAGGTTTGGTTGGTATGATTCATCACACCCAAAAAGTTATACATGCTTTGATTCAGCCTTCACAAACCTCTGATAGCAACAAGATTGGACAAAATTGTCCTCGTAAAAATTGCTTATTCCCAACTTTGTCCTCATCAACCCTATTTCATTTTAATTGCAAAATTAATTAACACAATAACTACACAACAATATATTGACGAGAGGATTTATACGTGCCTGGAAAATCAGCTTCCATGTCGACTCGTCGGCTGACACTACCTTGTCTTTCATTTTCCAATATGCTTCGTTCGTCCTCACAACTTTCTTGAACGTCAAGTGTCGGGCCTTCATTAGTTTCACTCTATCTTCGGTAGAAAGCTCAGCGCCGAAAGGAGGGTTGATCACTCCACGGAGAATGTGAAGCACTTCCTCAGAACCGCAATCTTCGTCCCATTCCCAGCCACCCCTCATATTAACCATAGTCGAGAGAAGGAGGCATTCCATCTCTCGACTCCACTTCCCCCGGTAGAAGAAAGATGTCTGTGGACGAATGGGTAGGTTCATTTCAACGAGATGGGTTTCAGTGGGTAATTTTGTTATCTTTATCTTACCTTATATATACCAGCAGTTCGATACTTCATCCATCTTCATTAATGGTTGTTGTGGTTGGGCAATTAAACATGATGATAGATCAATGTCAAGTCTATGGTTAGGGAGAAGCCGACCTCGGTCTTGTACCGTGTTTTAGATGCAAAAGGTGGAGAGGAGATGATTGAAGAGCGTATTTGCATGCATTCGAGGAGATGAGAGTACTTATTTTTAGTTTTGTGCAATAAACGAGTGTTAATATTTTTTGAATTAATGAATTTTGATGAAACACACGTGTCTTCATATTTTGCATGTATTTGGATGTTCACAAGCAATACACATCATTCTTTTATACAAAACACGTGTTAAATTGTTACAAATATATGTATATATTGTGCAAATTATATATACAAGTGGTTATGCTAGTATATGACACATCATGGCCTATATAGTATTTTATGATGAGAACATATATTTCATATTGTATTTTATTTGTGTAAATTAATAAAAATTACGGTTTCAATATATTTTTTTTTATATTAACCACAACATATAAAATTAGTTATTATTAATTTTTAAAAATATGTATTTCATGTGGTAACATAGCATATTTCTTTATGCTAAATATCTTAAAAGATTACAAATAGTATTAATACCACTTTACGCTAAAAGATCTTATAAGATTAAGAATATTATTAATCCCCATCCATAATGACACGTTCAAAACGGCCCAAAAAATGCCACCACTTCAGGAAGAGGGGGAGGGGCGTTATTAGACAATGCTCCAAAAACTCCTCTACCTGGAACAATCTGGTGTTGGGAGGTTGCTATCATAATTGCGAGCAGGTCGTGGAGAATATACCGGGTCCATGGGATTGCATATCATACCAAACAAAGCAATGATATAAGTAAGATAGTCAGCCTTATCAAGGCCCATCATACCAAACAAACACACCCCAACATAACCAACTCAAGCTCGTTTTGTGCCCCAAATCAAACCACAATCATCTTTTAGCATAATTATTCTTTAATTTTATATATTTACTTCGTTATTTGTAAGAGCATCTCCGGTGGCGCCCTTCCCACTAGGACTTCCCACAAAAACTTCCTGCCACGTCATCACTAGGACTTCCCATTCCACTGCCACATCACTAGGACTTCCCACTAGGACTTCCACTAGGACTTCCCGCAATTAAATTCACAATTATTCAATTTACGGAATTAAAATTTCAACGAGCCGTATTTATAGAGTTAAAAAAAATAAAAATTAGTCGGACGTCCGACCCACACCACAATGGCGGACGTCCGCCCGCCCATCGGTCGGATATCCGAGCCCATCCGACGTCCTCACGGGACGTCCGTGTCCTACCTTTTTCTTCACTACGGAGGACGTCCGGTCGGACTTCCGCGACGTCCGCCGTTGGAGATGCTCTAAAGTGAAAACAAATAACTTAAAATTAAAGATGCTTAGTTAAAATTTCTAAAATTATTTAATTAAAAATTTAGAAGATTACATTATTTTAAATTTCTAAATCACTAAATTAAAAATTGAATAATACATAATTAAAATCCTAAATTTATTTAAAAATAATTTGTCTTGAATTAGTTCCAGTAGATCTCCATGTCGCTTTAGTTGTGATTTGATCATCATCGACGCGACCATGTTCAATCCAACACTCTTTATTAACAGTGTGTCGCTGGTCTTGTCCATTGTAGCATAGTATGATTTGAGAATTGGTAAGAACTCTTTGGGTAATAGAAGCCTCATAACAACACCCAAAATTTTGGGGTGGTTTTGGAAAATTGCTCGGACTCCTCATACTTGAACCTCATTTCTTCATCCCAAGTAAAGTTTCATTCGCTTGTTGGTGAAAACATCCCAACTATGGTCGTTGGACCACATTTTCTTGCAATCGATAACGATGAATTTGGTGACAAAGGTGTATGCGCAAACTTGGTACTTGCATAAATAATCATAATCAAACCCGCACGCTTTAGTGCCCGCTCCAAAATCAACTCGTTGTATTTCGAGGCAACATTATCCCAATTTTTAAAAAAAATCTTCGGTTATTGCCAATGACTAGGTATTTCGAGTTGTCAAATATGCGTGTCACCATATTTGTCTCCTCAATTAAGTGCTCTTTGTTGTCTCATTTAGTTAGAGTGGAAGACGTCTTCGTATCATTTACTTTGGCTGCCGCCACGTTAGTGTTTCACTAGGATTTTTGCCACGTCAGTGTTTCACTCGGATTGCCACTCCTGACCGTTAGATCTAGGATTTATTTATTTCTAGAGACATTTGGTCTCTAGACTTTTATGAGCCACCCAATTTATTCCATACTATTAAATTTAAAATTTCATAAGTTAATATTCGGATTTCAAACTTTATGGAATTAACCAAACTTAATTAGCAGAGCAATTTAAATTGCTATTAACGTAAATTAAAAATAGTAAAATATGTGCTTCCCCTTTGACTTTTTGAATAGGGCTTCTATATAAAAGTGGAACAAAACCCTAATCGTTGTCGGCTCTGTTTATTTTGTCAGCCTCATATTACCAACCCTCACTCCCTTTATCCGCGTATATATATATATACTCTGTATATTGCAATCTCAAACATTTCGCGAATTTTCGTCTGTTCTAACACTAAATTCAATCCTCCATCCTCGTACAGAAACCAGCTGACTCTGCGGCGCTCGATATTGTAATCGATCGCATCGATCCGTTAAGGTGAGGCTTTGATTCGCTGCTTCGCTTTTTCGATGATCCGTCGGCAGAAGCTAGGGCTGCGGCGTGATTCTGATGTTGTTTAGTTAGATTTGGAATGTATTTGCA
Source organism: Salvia hispanica (assembly GCF_023119035.1). Taxonomy (NCBI): domain Eukaryota; kingdom Viridiplantae; phylum Streptophyta; class Magnoliopsida; order Lamiales; family Lamiaceae; genus Salvia; species Salvia hispanica. Next base: position 49,726,991 of record NC_062968.1, read on the forward strand.
TTGGCCATGGATTAGATGAATCTGGTGGGGGCTTGGTTTGTAAATTCTCATGTTGCTCTTATAATTTTCTGATAGATCGATCCACGGACTGATGTTACATCCCACCCCTCATACTTGTCATGTTAAACGCAGATAGGTGAATGGTTGTATGAATTTGGTTTTGTAAATTTGTGATTGAATATTTTTTTTCAAAGTGTTAGGAGTTCTACAGGATATTTGAGTGTGGATGAGCTTTCCCTAAAGTTGTGGTGGGGAAGTTGTATTTAATTGATAGATGTGATTTTCCTTGGAAGAAACATGTTCTAATTTGATGCGCGTGTGTGCGTGCTTCTTCTAAAGTCAGCAACCATTTTGTGATTAGCCTTTTGCATTTTTGGAATTTTAATATCAACTTGGCACTAATGTGTCCTGATTGCACGAAGATGATTGATTATCTTTTCCTTATTTTTTTTTCTGTTGCCACCTTGCTGTAGCTGGGAGGACTTTTAGTTTATTTATTTTTTTGTAGAACAGCAAACATCAAGCTGGAAAGTTTTCTGGTATTGGGCAATAACTTTTTAGATATGTTTTATGGTGAGTGAGAAAATTAAGCATATATATTTGGTCTCAGCTGTTACTCTGAAAGATGATGTTAAGGTTACTACTAAGTATTGTGGAGATGAATTTATGTTTACACAACCGCTTTCACGAATAATTGAATTACTATATGCCAATCATTAAGGAAATCCTAGCAATGGTCTGACTACTAGAATACTGCAACCCTGCAAGTAATAAAAGAAGGATCAGAACTGAATAAGTGAGCAAGAGATTTGTGCTTCTTATGACTGGTATTTGGAAGTATGAATACTTGCAGGGTAGGCTTAATAACAAATGGAAATATTTGTGTTACTAAATGGGAGCACACATATTGTTTCCCCACTTGAATTCTTGGTGATAGCTGTTTATGTATGATCTAATGATAAGGAAATGCTATACTCAGTTAGCTTTTGCATATTGTTTGTGCTGTAGGTTCGTTCGTGAATAAGATATTGTATTCTCTACTATAAGTGATCTCTTTTGCATGAATGTTGTACTCCTGATACCATCTTCCTTCTCTGACCGATCTTCTCTGTAATGCACTTTTTTTTGGTTCAAATTTTCCATGTTTTTGGAGTAGAAATAAATCCATGCAGAGCCATGTTTTCACATATACGTAGTATTTTGTAAAACTGCTGGTTCAGGGTTCTGGTACTACATGTTAGTGCTACAGCTTCCATCTTTGTAATTTTTGTTCCATGATAGAGGTCAAGCTTGAATACAATCATTTACTAATTATATTTTTCCTTGTTTGATTTCATCCTATTAATACTTTGGTATGCACATAAAATTTATTATTATTGACCAAGATCTTAGTTCTTTATGGGGAAGAGTTTGCTCATTTGCACTTATTGGGTGCTTTATCTGACAATAGGAAAATGTATTATCTTCTCATGTTCTATTCTAACCAAGTCATGGACCAAGAAGACAATCAATGTCCATATTTATAATACACATGTTTGGCCGAGCCTGGGACTGTTCACTGGCTAATGTTTCTAATTCGTTGGTTTTGCAGAAATTAGAACTTGAAGTTGTAGACATGTCTCCAGCATCCAAATCTAAGTCCACAGATAAAAAGGCTGGCAAAGAAGCTCCAAAAAATTCTCTGAAGCCTTTGGGTCATGTTAACACCAGTAGTGGGACCCCATCAAGTGGATACAATCCTGTTTTGAAAACATTTCATACATTTGAATCAGGTCCAGTGCCTTCGGCCAGTCCGCTTCATGTTAATGGTCGTTTCCGTAATATAGATGACACAGATGATCATAATGGAAGTTCTTCGGGGACTGGTGTTGAGTATGATTCTATTTCCAATAATGGCAGTTGGTCTGGCGACTCTGAAGACCATAAAGAAAAGTCATCTCAACAGCTTACACGCCAGGATATAATACCTGGAGCTGACAATGACAAAAGAGAGAAAATACGGCAGAAGAATGAGAAGAAGCATCAGCGTCAAAAGGAGAGGCGAGCGCAAGAGTTGCATGAACGGTGCTGTGGCTTTCTCATGTCGAGGAAGCTGGAAGCACTAGCACAGCAGCTTGTAGCTATGGGCTTCTCCGAAGAGCCGGCAACAATGGCTCTTATTGTGAATGAAGGTAGGTTAGAGGAATCAGTATCATGGCTTTTTGAAGGTGGTGATGAAAAGAAATTTAAAAACTATACTAATGGTATACGTAGTTTGAAAATTGACATATCAGAGGAGCTTGCTCGCGTTACTGATATGGAGATTAGATATAAGGCTTCCAAACAACAGGTGGAAAGAGCTGTGGTATGCTGTGAGGGTGATATTGACAGGGCTGAAAAAACAATAATGATACTAAAGGAAGATCCTCCTGCTGTTCCATCTAAGCCTGATGAAAATGATGATCCTCCTACTGTATCAAATAGCGAGCCAGCAGTTGCGATTAGTCAGAATTCATTAAGAATACAACCGAAGTCTACATCGGCTACCACTGTACAGCAGAAAAGGGATGACAAAGATTTCAACCATACCAAAGTTCCAGCAACAGTGGGGTCCTCAGCGGATCCTGCGGCCAAAAGCTTGCAGGTGCTGAAGAAAATACCACCTAAAGCTGACTCGGCGAAACCACAGCAGATTGCTGTGCTAGCAGAGAAAAGGTGGGTAAGTGCAGGATCAGATCCTTCTGCATCATTTTCCTTAGCATCACAATCTCTGCCTTCACCAACTCCAACCAAGATGGATGCCCGCTATGCTGGTGTTGGAAATGATTTGAAGAGTTTGCAGCTTGGATCAGTCAAAGAACCAGTTATCGTCATGCAGCGACCTCAATCTATTAATACAAAGCAGGCTCCTAGTGCAGGTAGTAGCTCATCTCCTCCTGGACCTATGGATATGAGTTGGTATCCTAGTTATGTTGAACCAGTAAAGCCACATGGATTTGTGCCATCTGTCACCGTGCCTAACAATGTTAGCTTAAACCAGTTGTATGGCCAACCTCAATACCAGTCATCACAGCAGCAATTTATGTCCAGTAATGGCCCAATGGATTCTTCCGGAACTAAAAGAGTCAGCAGTGGTTTATGGGTTCGAGGCGGATCACCAGCACTTGCTGCCCCTTCTTCTCTAGGACTCTTCTCCAGCAATGGTACCAGTGGCGCATCAGGGACTTCATCTCAGGTGGACTGGAGCACTGGCAGCTCAATGTTGCAATTTGATTACACCAACGTAGACTGGAGCTTGGATCGTGGGTCGGTGTTGCCAAAACCTGACAGTCTGTGGACTGGGGCAAACTACAATCAGAATAACATTCAGCCTCATGATGCTTATGGTGCGGTTCTGACGTCTATTAGGAGGCCTGGTCTGTCAAATGGGAATGCTGCAGCAATGGATGGGCGAAGTCCTAACTACTCTACTGGTTATTTGGAATGGATTTCGCCATTTGAAGAGAAAGACCACCTCAGTTTACCCAGACAGGTTATATCCTCTCCTACACTGTAAGTGAATGGCGACGTATTTCATGAATAAAGAAAAGGGGCCATGCGCTTGGTGTTGATGTTGGTGCTTAATGTGAATTGACATGACAATCTTAATCGGAAAAGCATTACAGTTTCTTTGATTCATTCTCGTGTTATATTGTTTTCTCGACAAAGCATCAGCTAAAGCCCAACTTTTTTGTCTTGCCTCTATAGAGTAACAAATATAGCTAGGCCTAGGTTATCAAATGTGATGTTGTGGATTGGAGTGGTCGACCGCACTAAATATAGCTTAAAAATTGCCTGCCTAAAATAGGACACTAATACTCCGCCGACAGCCACGATAAATTTTAATTTTATACCAAATGTATTAATTTAATTTGAAACAGAATATACTTTGGATGAAAAATGATTATCAATTATGACTCGACTTTTGTTTAAAGTCACATTTTAACCGAATTTGTCTTCCTTTAATTGTCCTTGCTACCCCATGTAGCATGTCTGTATTGTACACGATAGAAGTTTGATGCTATATAATTTTATGAGAAATAAGCTTTTCCCGAATGGAGGTCGGAGGAGGATATATTCTCAAACAAACCCTATTTCAACAGCAACATAACAATTGAAATCAGGAAGAAAATGTCACACTTCAATCCACGGCCCCAAAATATCCCAGATTTTTGCAGAGCCACTCAAATGTGAAATAAGAATCAAATCAGACCAAAACAAAGACAGAATCCAGTGGCAGCTATTCACAACAACTTATCACATATCATCAATTTCTTATTCTAAGTGCAATATTCTGCAAATCAAGGGGAAACAGACAAATAACATTGAACAATTTTTGTAACATTCAGAGCAAAAATTCAAGACCGATACTTAGACAAATGGATACACGAGTTTTGAAGAACACATGGTTGATCTTTTCACAGGTGGTGTAAGCGTAGCATACAAGCGGGGAAATCATTTTAACTCCAAAAGGGATTTTACTAAATATTTAACAACCAGAAACTGTAACCCAATTTTTTTTGATGCACACAACAACAAACACGACTGAAACAAATAAGAGGGAGTATTGGAGAAGAATACGCAGCTGCATAGTCAAAATCAATAGTCAAAAGGCCAGCGCATCCTGCCATGCTCCTCATTTGGAGCCGTGGCACTGTTTCCTTCGGTTCCTGAGTGGCGTTGAGTGTTTTGATTTGATGAGTTTGAAGGCCACAGGAAAGAAAATGGATTCCACCTTCCCTGACTCTGAGAGTTACTGTCCCTTCTGCTGCTGCTGCCGCCACTACCACTACCACCACCACCACCACCACTCACACTACTAGTGTTCGCTGCTCTCTGATTCAAGTTAGACCGAGCATTTGCAGAACCTAGTGGAGGAAGCTCAACACGACAAACAGGGCATGAATTATGTTCGACTAGCCAAGGCACAATACAATCTGAATGGTAAATATGATCACATGGCATCTGTCTAGCTCTTGTGCCCAATTCAAACTTATCTTGACACACTGGGCAGTGAGCATCTGTATTGAGATGCCTTTGGGAAATCTTGATGGTAGGCATGGCATCAATTGCAGAACGAGGTGCTGGAGGAGGACCTCGCCTATCATTCATACTCAGCTGCTCTATCAATTCCTGTAATCCATGCCCCATAAAGATATCATCAAAATCAGCTCGTCTTTGCCCCACTCCATGTCCATCGCTAAAAAAGAAATCAAATGGATCGACAGCAACTGGAGATTGGCCATGTAATATCAATAATTGTCCAGGAGGCCTTTGACCAATACCCACACTTCGTTCACTAAGCATGGCAGGTCGTCCTCTAACATCAAAGTTTGGGTCCCTTCCTATCATCCTGTGCCTCATTAGGGCAGCAAATGCATCCATAATACCAAATCTCGGATCTTGCTGGGGAGCCATGAATCCAAGTCCGGAACCATCACCCGCGTGAGCACCCATAACTTCGGCCAGCTCTTGTATAAAGCCTCCATCACAGTACGGGCAAACCAAGTTACGGCCACGAGGTCGTACAGGCTGACTGCACTGGTGGCACCAATGAGTGTTTCCACCACTTGACATTCTTTCTTGGCTATTACAGTAATATTATCTTATATAAGAAACCTAAGCCACAAATCTCCAACCTCCGAACGTTTCCTGCATCCACACATCTATGATTTAACCATAACACATAGACGACAAGAGTTCACAAGCTTCGGTGAAATTAAATCAATTATGAAGCAGTTATAGAAAATCAACAATTTGATACAAATAAGGAATACGAGATCTCCCAATGAAACCTGGATCATATTCAATCAAATATGTAGGGTTCAGTTCGTCGTGCAGATTTACATGATTTAGATCTGCTCCACATGATTAAATCCTCTAAAAATGGAGAATAGTAAGGGGAAACCAGAGCCGAAACCAGAGTATACATAAGCAAGTTACCAGTATGCATAAAACTCTATGCTGATTGCTGAGACTAATAAAAATGCACACTGCGAATTCTTCAACTCAAAACAAAAAACTAGGCAACGAAGAATTATGTTTATTACTCTATAACGCAATAAATTTGAGTAAGTTCCTGAGTAAATTATAGCAATCAAGCATCAGCAACCCTGAATTGGAAGAAGTGCATAAACTTTTTTCTAATTTTTTCAGGAAAAAGGGCTTATAAAACTAATTCCTCTTCAAACAACAAGAATCGTATGAATCACGAACCGACATACATCACACCTAACAATTAACAAAAAAAGGGGGAAAAATCAACTACCAAGCAAACGAAGTTGTATAAACTGAAAGCGATTAATCGAGTAAAAAATAGAAAAATTAAAAACAAAATTTGGGGGTTGAGATTAGGAAGCGAAATTATTGGCGCATGAGTTGTCACGACTTACCAGAGGGTGCAGAGGAGATGAGAGAGAAAGTAAAAGAGGAGAGAAGGAGAGAAATGGGGTAGGATTGAAATTTTGCGGTTCTACAAGTTACAGTCAATTTCGTATTCCTATGTACGCACGTACCAAGCTCAAGCCGGTTATTTTGATTTTTCTTTTACAATTTTTGTATTTATATCATAATTCCTCGTCCTTTTTTTTTCAATTTTAATTTACGATAAAATAATTACATTTCTCTTTTTCTAAGTTCAAATCAAATTATGCTTTCTTCCACTATCAATAAAATTAAAACTATTATTAATGGTTTAAAGGATAAGTATAATTTCAAAAGAATTGTAATTAAATAAATTATTGTGATGAAGAAATACACTCATTAGTAATATATCGATTTTGTTGTACGCTCCCTTATTGTCTTGTGTTTCTCATATTTAATGAGGAAATTGGTCTACAAAACTATAAATTTTGGTCAAATTTTGGTATTTTTCACAAACTTTAATTGGTCTAAAATATCATAAACTTTACATTTTGTTTGTTATTTCCCATGACAGCCCAGATAATATATCTTCGGCAAAAATCTAATTATACGTGGACAACCGTGAAATATTTATGATATTTTAGATTATCTTTTAGGTTTGTAACAAGTAGGATAAAAAGCTACGTACAAAATCACGTTGATTTAGTAGTCCCAAGTAGGATAAAAAACACAAAGAAGTTGGTTGGATATAATGATGATTGGCCTGTCATGGAAAATAACAAACAAAATATAAAGTTTATGACATTTTAGATCAATTTTAAAGTTCGTGGGAAATACTAAAATTTGACCAAAGTTTACAGTTTTAGGAACTAATATCCCTTTTTAATATTTAGAATCTCTCTCCAATAAGTAAAAAATCTCTCTCCATTAAGTAAGTTGTTAACGGGACTTTACATACTAAACTCAAAATTTAATCTATGACATTTTTTCTTGTTCTATTGATTAGCATTTATAGTGACACATTAAAGTCGATTAACATATGGATGCTCTAGCGAAATAACAATACAAGAACAAGACCAATTATACTTCTTAAAATAGTTAAATGCGGAATGATTCTGCATACATATAAAAAAGTAAATACACAAGTCTTAGAATGATACTTACAAAACTAATTGTACTACTTGAGAACAATATCAATATATGCAATTGACGGTGCTAACATAATGCCACTTAAATGATTCTTGATTATAAAATATAGGAATAGTAAAATATGAGAAATACCAAGAAATATGAACTGAAACAAATCACTAAACCGAATCGACTTTGAAACACAATAAAAACTTAAGCCTTCAACATCAATGCACTTTTGAGTTTTGACGATGCAGTAGTCATTTATAAACTTCAAAACCCTTACATGGATTTAATTTATTCGATAAATTCAATAAAAAATAGCAGGACAAAGAAGAAGAAGCAAATGTGATTCCATTGTTTGACATATGGATTTAATTTATTCGATAAATTCAATAAAAAATAGCAGGACAAAGAAAGAAGAAGCAAATGTGATTCCATTGTTTGACATACGAAAGCAAATGCAGTCTCTCCTACTTTATTCACTATCTACTTAACACACAATTCTTAAATTGTACTACTTCCATTCCATATCAAGTGTCATATTTTGCTATTTCGTTTCATTCTATAATAAGAGTCACATTTCACTTTTACCATAGATGGTAAGTAGATCCTACATTCCACAAACCAATTTTACTCATATTTTATTATAAAACCAATATATACTATATAAGTGAGAATCATAATCCACTAACTTAATCAACTTATTTTTTTTTTACATTTCTTAAAGCTCACGCCCACATTAAATATGACCCATAACGTGAGACGGAGATAGTAACAAAAGAATTGAGAAAGTGAGATATTTTTGTTGGGAGTACAATAATTTTCAAATAAATGCAAGATAAAGAAAGGAATAAATAGAATATGCCCTCTCTTTATTACTCGATCTAGGGTTTTTAGTACGGCATATAAAAGCTCGCCCCTCTCATCTCTCTCTCTCTCTTGACTCTCCACTCACTCTGCAACTTTTCGCTCTTCTATCTCCAAAGTCAGTTATGGCTGTTACTTTCTCAGATCTTCACACTGAATCCGGCCTCAAGGCACTCGACGCCTTCCTCTCCGGCAAGTCCTACATATCTGGGTAACACAATTCTTCACTTTCATCTTTCTTTTCTGCTACTATTTACTAATGTTCAATTCCACCATAATTTCATCGCCTAGTTCCAATAATCTTAGCGTGAATTGTCATTGTGATTTCAGAAGTCAGCTAACCAAAGACGATGTCAAAGTTTACGCCTCCGTTCAGAAGCCCAGTGCCGATCTCTACCCCAATGCGAGCAAGTGGTACGAAGCTGTTGCAGCGAAGCTAGCAACCAGGTATTTTTTGCGACTTCACAATTAATTAGCTCCAGTTCTCCACTTTTATCCATGCTTGTGTTTGCAAATTCATATATGCCGATAATTATATACTGCCTTAGTGTATATTATGATGATGTTTATGATTCTTGGTGTAATTACTGGACTTGCAATTCTTTTCGGTGTAGTTTTCCCGGCAAAGCTGTTGGAGTACAAATCGGAGGCCAAGCTCCCGTTGCAGCTGTTGAAGCTCAGGTATGGCATATATCTAAATTGTGCAAAGTGTGACCTTTTGATGGATGTCAACTTAACCCAAACATGCTGTATGTGTAAGGTTCACTACTATAGCTTCTTTCAGTTCTCCTTCTTGCCATCCTAAACTCTATGCAGCAAGAAGCTAGTTGTGTTGTAGGACATTTTTCGGTTGTTACTTGCACATGGAGGTGCCGTGGTTCTACATTGATATTTTTCAATTCAGATTACGATGATATTGTAAATGATTTGGAAACTTTTGTAATTGGTATTGCAAGTGTCAACACAATATGACTTACACTTTACAGATTAGGGTTCAGCTTATGTTTTATGAAAAGCATTGGTTCAATATATCAGAGACTGAGTTGATTGTATGATGCATTCTTATGCTTACTAATTTTAATAATAGTTTGTTTTTGTGGGTGTATTGGGACCGGATAATAACTGTTGTTAACTTAATTTCATACAGGAGGAGGCTGCCGACGACGATGATGATCTCGATCTATTTGGCGATGAGACAGAGGAGGAAAAAAAGGCTGCAGAAGCCAGGGAAGCTGCCAAGGCGCCTGCTAAAAAGAAAGAAAGTATGTAGCAGCTAAATATTATTGTCTGACATTTTTAACTCTAATTCCACTGAGCAAAAATTGACTCTTTCATGGTTTTGGCTCTTTTGATGCTGTTTGCCAATGTCATTTCAAAAGTTGCTGCAACCTAACTCCACATGACTAGGGTGTCCAGATTGATTGGTCTGTGTCATTGTCTTTCTACATTTTGTGTTAATAGCAATTCTATAAGGTGTCGTGGGTCTTCACCTTGCAGGTAGAAAGTCATATCTGTGTATATTTTTGTTCTTCTGTTTCTACATTATGTGTTCATTCTAATTCTGAGGTATGCTTGTGTAATCTTTGTCATTGTGTTTCTACAGTATCTGTTCTCTGTAATTCCGAGATATGTTTCTATAAATATTTGCCCTTGTGTTTCTACATTGTGTTCATTGTAATTCTAAGGTGTCTACCTTGCAGGTGGGAAGTCGTCTGTTCTCATGGATATTAAGCCTTGGGATGATGAAACTGACATGAAGAAGCTTGAAGAAGCTGTTAGAAGCATTGAGATGCCAGGCCTCTTATGGGGAGCATGTATGATTCTGATTATATGTTATAGTCTTGTGGAGTATCTTCTTTCTAATACTATTATATATTAATAGAATTACAGCAGTTACTATTTATGCATTTGGTGCTTTATTGAGCTCTATGTATGGCTTTTCCATGTGCAGCCAAATTGGTCGCCGTTGGTTATGGAATTAAGAAGCTTCAAATCATGCTTACCATTGTTGATGATCTTGTCTCTGTTGACACTATGATAGAGGAGCAGCTCACAGTGGAGCCTTTGAACGAATACATCCAAAGTTGCGACATTGTTGCCTTCAACAAGATTTGAGTCAGGGCAATAATTTTGTTCACCATAACCAAGCACTATTGCTTGTTTTCGTTTATACTAGGTTCATTGTTACAGTATTGACAGGATGTGTTTTCTTTGAATGTGCTTGAAACTTTCCATTTGCGTATTTGATTAGGTTGTGTTTTGTAAAATTTGCTTTTTTTTGCATTTCATTCTGCCGCAGTAAATGAAAACGAAAAAAAAGAAAAGAAAAAAAGAAAAAAAGAAGATGAAACTAAAACTAAGAAGTGAGGGTTTTGAGCAGGTACATTTTCTGTGTGAGAACTGAGAACTAAAGAAACTGAGATGTCCCCTAAATATTTGGATTCTAATTTTATTTATTTTCAGTGTTGAACTCATTCTGTTAAATTGACAGAATATAGTATAATTAGAACACAATTACAAAATACAAACATTTTTGTGGTACTAAAATGATAATTGTAACTTAATTCCAAATACAAACATTTTTGCTGTACTAAACATTATACATGGAAGTGGATGCTCCATTTTCAAATCCAAGTCCTTAATTCTATAGTCTCGAACACACCCTAACAGATTTAAAAAAACAACTATACGTTTGGGTGGTGTTGACGTGTTGTCATGGTAATTTCTTTGCAACAACGAGCATCTATGCCTTTATGTCCTAAAACAAGAGTTACATTTTTACATACTGCATTAACAAAGTAGTAGTGCAATGCATGCCAATTCAACCTTGTACTGCAAAAACATTGTCCACATAGTATTAGGACGAGGAAGTTCTTCGCAGCTGGTACCTTACGGTGTTGGGTTCATAACAAGTAATCTGTTCGAATTCCTACAACACACAAAACAAAACAGAAATATTATATGAATTCATCAAAAACGAAAAAGCACAAGTAACAAATGGAACAATTATTTGAAGCTTAATACACTAACTAATGTCCAAGGAAATCTTGAGACAGCTTTTTTCCATTATTCACAATGCCTATCAATCTACAAACTTGATTGGTAAACAAAAGGGAGATGTTCAAGCTGCAGATTTTAGCCAATTAGCTGTTAATGTGGTGATAAAGCATGAATTATGATGGCTTAACTCGAAAGTACATAGCTGATAGTGATTAGTTATGCATGTAGGAGACCAGTATTCCCAGCGGAAGTAGATCCGAGGAACAAGAAAGCTTTTATAAGCTGCTGGCGGAGATTTTTTTTTTCATTGAAGCCTATGAAGGGAGGGGAATGGACTAATAGGACCAGTCCACGAGAGACCTCAACTATTATAGATATCAGCCGCTCACTTCACATGTCTAAGCCAAAAAATTACAGAACGAGGCATATTTGAAGGTAGAGAATTCTGAATTGTCATTAAAAATCAAAGGACAAAGCAATAAAGCTCACAGCCCACATGTGGAAGAGAATATATCAATTTATCACAATTTTGCAGTCATGTCAAAATTACAGTTCAATCATATCACAGGTTATTCAGTAGCTTTTGCAAAACTCAAAACAGATTCACATTCGAAATATATATAGATGCCTGAAATCAATTGGACTTACATATGTGAAATGCGGAAGTAATTATAATTAGAGCTTTGAACAATATGGATAGAATCCATAGAGCATTTTACCTAACATTTCCTAATAAGTCAGGCATCAATTTTCGATACTGGCTAATATTAAGGTTCTTCGACTCCTATCTTCAGCAAAATCTTAGATTCTGTCACCAGTCCTTAATTTCAGGCTGATTTGGTGTAGTTACACAAGCCATGCTTCCTTTAGCTAATGAAGGTGGCTCATATTTTTGAAATTCATGAGACTCTCTCTCTAAGTAACCAACTATTGTTTCAGTTCATATTTGTTGTTGCAGCTAGACATCACTACATGCAAAGTTCCTCATATCTACTCTTCTGTAAGTTTGATGTGAATCTTTGATTCTTTGCTGCTTTTCATATGACATAAGTTGATAAACTCGCCAATGAAAAGAAAAAAACCAATAAGCTCACAGTAATTGATAAACAAGGTATGTCGTCAGGTGTGATCCTTTGCTATTCTTGATATCTTAGCGTTAAGTTGTTCATTACTTGGAGTTACTTCACTTTCCACCACACACGAATGGTTCTAGTGCATTAGCTTCCAAGCAACTACCACCAGAATTTTGATTATAAATTAGATCCATCGGTCTTCAGAAACATTTAACGGATCGTTATACGTAATGCCAACCCATACTATAGATTCAAAATCTGAGGAACAAAAGACATATTGCGGATGGATGCCCACACTTAGTTAACTAAAAGCTGGATTCTGAAAAAGTGTATAATTAACCTTGCTAAATTATCTTGTTAAATTTTTTCAGCTACATATGGTTCTCCATCATATCCTTCTGCAAATACTTGTGCAGACTACAATTTCTTTAATTATAGTAGTATAATTCTTAAGATAACAAGGACCATCCACTTGAGACTTTTCAGTGTTACTTTTCTTAATTACTCGTGAATCATATATTTATAATAGGAAAGATTGCACATAAGTAAATAAGGTTCATTACGTTTCAGTCCGTTAAACCCTACTGGGAGAACGTAGAAGCAAATGCTCTTATTGTACATTACAAAATTCTAAGATTCAAGACTGTACAACCCCTTGAGATCATGTGTTTACAAACCACTCACAGTTGTACCCATCAAAATTAGACAAAAATAGGGTATGATTGGAAATGATGAACTTAGCATATACATTTAACCTGTATGCAGCGTGCCTATTGAAGAGTTACAAAGTTTCATGGTGGCCCTTTTAGCATGCTAAAATTTAAGAAAAATCCAGCAAAATCTCAATCCCAAAAAGGAATTACTTTGGATTCTATCGACATCCAGCCACTTAGAGTGACTAAGGTATTCTATAACATACGGTAAAATTTCATGTTTAGTAGCTCAACCTCCATCATCATAATTGGCAAATTTTATTACATAAAAGTTAAAAATGAATCCAACTCTCGGATGACTATATTACCTTGTGCAGTATCTTTGTGGTCTCTAACACATGTACTTTCCTATAACTTTTTATTCAAAACTTGAGTTGTAGCTGATTGAAGTCCAACTTACATACTACTACTATAAACCATTATTACTCAAGACAAAAAATTCAACGGGAAAAGACACATAGTATTTGGCAAGAAGGATACAAATAGGTATAACTTGCCTTTTCCTTCTTAAGCTTGGAATTTTCCTCTTCAAGTTGCGAGACCTTGGTCACCAACTCATTGTGGTAGGCCTGTGAATCCAATATGAGTAAATATCCCAGTGCAAATGTATTCAAAATGCACCAACAGCATGCAAATATAACACAAGGAAAAATTTCAAGTCTTGCCTGTTTCCTTTCACGTGAGCGTGCAGCAGACTCCCTGTTCTTAATTTTTCGTCTTAGCCTCCTCTCAATGGCCTTATCAAGATCCCCAGGCATCCTCTTCCGGCCAGGCAATGGCGTATCTGACAACTCATCCATTGAAGGCGAAGGAGACAACGACCCCGTCTGAGACGAGAATTTATGGGACTTGAGTGCACTATCCAAGGACATCATGGGTTCAACAGAAACAGTGGAGGCATTGGACACATACATCCCTGCTTTCACCAAGAAATCCTCCAAACTTGTCTCACCAAGGGTCAGAGCTCTTTCCTGGCTACTCAAGCCCTCCGCATTTCTCGTCTTATACCCTCGCTGTATATCCCTCCACACCTCATTCACTGTCTTCCCGGTAAAAGCCCTAGCAAGCGACCAACTAGCTTGGCGCTGCAGTGATGCTGCAGGGGATGTTTCGATGCTCTCCATTCCCGACGAGTGGCTAGTGTCAGTGGTCCACACTTTCTTGAGCAACTCGTCGAGGTTCATGCTTCCTAATGGCTTGGCCAAATTACCTAGCAAGTGCCTCTCCACTTCGCCTAGCGTTAGGCCTAACCACGAGTTGCAGCGTTGCAGCGGATGCTGAACATGAGATTGCTGCCCACCGCCACTCACATGAGAATTCATTGTCTGAATCCCCATTCACACTTCAACTCCACTTGTACCAATTGAGAACCTCAATAACCTATTCAACTATCCTTGATTCCTTGTACAAGTTTCAGAAACCAATCCAATCTCTATCAAGACACCTCAAAACCTGAACAAGGATAGATCAAACACAAGATTGAAGCAAGCATGTAAGAAATCCATCCAATAATGCCAGAAAGGACCAATCAAGCACAAAAAATTCCACTGACAAAGTCAACAATCCACACAGGGAAAAGGGAAAAACAAGAAAATTCACAAATAGAAATGTTGAGAAAAATGAAACTATTCTAAGTGAGCAAAGGCAGAGACACCCATGATCCTATTCAGGAAACAGGCAATTCCAATTGTTCAAACAAAACAATAAGCAGCTAAAAATTGAGCAGCAGTAGCATGTTGTGATTAGATAAGTGCAATTACAGAACAGGTAAACAGTAATTGCAAATAGAAGCATAAATTACATGGGGGCAGAAGAGGATCTGATGATCTGTTGCCGGAGAACAAGATTCCTTTTGTATTTGTGGGCGTTGGAGGGGACTCGAATTATTTTAAACACGAGAATTACCCGCAAGTGTACGGGGCTATCGTAGTATAGGCAAGTCAAGAGTATCGTATCCACAGAGACAAATTGTGCAACTCAAGTACCACGAACCGATTTTGACTACTATCTAGAGAATCCGGAAAAGTTGATTTTGATTTTGAAAACCAATTAAACATAAACAAGACAAAAGCACGCAACAAAAGACGAGTTTCAAGTAAGAGAACGAGGTAGAGTCTTGGATCCAACTACAACGAACACGATGTGAACAACTCAACAACTTCGATTACCCATTTGAAGTCTCTAGGATTACTAGGAAAGCCGCTAGTCTAGACTAAGCCCTCTCTCGAGTGCACTTAACCAGTTGATTAATTATTAATATTGAAGTCTCCTTCTAATACGTCACAATTAACTCCTTAAAACAAAAGGCTCAAGCCCTCACTCTAGAATTCCTTCTCTCGAATGCAAATTATCTAGGTGTTGTTCATTCTTTTATCAATCCTAATTAGGTATCTCTCGATTACTCAAAACTAGGTCAACAAACCCAATTGGTAGCTAAGCAATTGAATTGAAAAAGCACAAGAATGAAACAAAGAAATCACAAGAGCAAAGGTAATCAAAAGTCCTTGAATTAATCAAAAGCATTCATTGTAGTCTTCACCAAAACTCTACTAACGATTTAGCTACTCATATTCAATGCAAATTCACAAGAGAAATCCATAGAAAGATATTTGAACATATGAAAACTAATAAAGATACTCCCAAGAGTGGATTAAATGACAAATCGTCTTCGTCTTCAATCTTGTTGATGATTGTGACTCTCCGTCTCTTCAATCTACTCTCAAAACCTTTGAAAGACTCTTATGAGGCGTGTGGAATTCGTTCTAAAGTCGAACCCTAGGTCTTATTTATATCCGGGGCGAAAAATGCAGCAATTGCAAGGCATAAGCAAAATGCCCGACCTGCAGTGTAAAAATGCCCGGCCGGGCGTTTTGCTCGAGATCCCGAAAACGTAACCAAACGCCCGACCCGGGCGATTTTCCTTCGAGAAACGCCCGAGGACAGTGCATACGCCCGACTTGAGGGTCGAATCGCCCGGTCTCGTGTGTAGAAACGCCCGACCTCCGGTTTGGTGCCATTTTCGTCCGTTTCCACCTGTTGTGACTACAAAAACTCGACAAACTCATCAAAACACTAAAGTAGGGGATCATAGATGAAAACTCAAGTAATGTGCTACGAAATACTCAATTATGCACTTTCAAACAATCAAAACACTTGCTAAACTACGAGTTTATCAACTCCCCCAAACTTAAGCACTTGTTTGTCCTCAAACAAGAAGAAAACAAAGAACATAAACTCTTGCAAGTGTGTTGGATTTTCATCATTGCCTCAGTAAAAGAAAACAAGACGTCATGTATCATTAGCTTCGCAAACAAGTAGAACCACATCGAACATTGCTTCAAGCTACTAGCACGTATCCCACCTTGTCAATTACCCTCACTGGATGTATATAGTGTAATTTGTTTTCAATATGCTCTCGCGCTCAAAGTGTATGGGTAAAGTATGTAACTCTCAAGTCAATCAAACATGTATAGTTTACCATAGGCTTGCTCGAAGTCTAGACTCTCCTCTGCTATGTTGTGACTATAGATCTAGGATCCGAAAGGTCTTTTCTCAAGGTTGTAACACAAGGCTTTTTGGTTAGGTGAGGAACATTTGGCCAAAGTGACTTATAATCCCAAAATGAAACTACAACTACTCGCCCATGTGTATTACAAATCTCATTAGACTTAGGCTTTGCCTAAACTCTTCTCAACTTCCCAATCCTCAAATTTTTTCTTTAACAACTCTTATTCAATCTCAACTCAACTTTCTTATCCAATCGAACCCAGACTTTCCCTTTTCTTTCTTTCTTTCCCCTTTTTTTTTCGAATTTTTGCATGCTTTGCATGTCATTTATTTTTTCTTTTTTCTTTTTTTATTTTCTATTTCGAAACCTTCTTGCTACAACAATATCCTTTCCCGAAAATTTCTTTTCCTATGACCCAACAAAGATTCAACCCATATTTTTGGCTATCAAAGAAAAAGGCTTAAGCTCAAAATTGGCTAGCAAAGAATTATGATTTGCAATTTGGTTCAAGGTTAAGATAAGGCTCCAAAGGATGGCCTAACGTCCTCTCCTATCACTATAACCACTTTGCAGATTCAAACATACCGCGAGCAAGTTCTAGAAACATATAACATAGTTGATGAAAAATCACACATATTTTTTTAGAAAAGGAGATGGTCTCAAACCTCACAAGGTAATTTTTGGCAATAGACAAGGCAACGAGCAATTCACTTTAGACAAAAACAAATAGGAAACACAAGTTACTTAGCTAAATCAACAAGTTTTCGCAAACATTTTTAACCACATTTCATCATAGGCAACTAATCTAACAAACAAACTTAGTTCATCTTTCCATATAATTCCCATTCAATATCACCCAAGGGAGCATGCAAACAACAAGAACACACAAAAGGAAAATAAAAACAAAAATAAAAAATAAAAATAGGGAGAAGGGAGGGGAAAGAGACCCAATTCCACTAGACATCCCCCCAAACTTATTCCAAGTCAAAGCAAGGATAAGTTTGAAAGAGCGTGGAATTGGGGGCTGACCTCTACTGATCTGGCAGGTGATTAGGCGGCCGCACCAAGCTAGCAATGAAATCATGCTCCTTTTTGGCGGTGCGCTGACCTTTAAATACACGAGGAAGGCCCGGCCTGACGCCGATTCCCCACGATTTTTTGGCCACCACTTGAGTGGGATTCACCCACTCACTATCCGAAATGGCATATCGGATGTTGGCATCTAACCACTTTATTACCTCATTCCTCACCACATCTGATAAGTGTCACCTTCTTCCCCCAGGAATACATACTCATCCACCGTGGTCACCACATTGCAATGCTGCAAGCTTCCTCCGGGTTCCACGTCATGCCTCTTCAAGGCCTCATAGATGGAAAAGGTTGTACTTTCACCATTGAAGCGAAATGTGAGCTCTCCATTATCAACATCGATTAAGGCCTTCCCTGTGGCTAGGAAAGGTCTTCCTAGAATCAGAGGTATTTTTCTGTCTTCCTCCATATCTAATATCACAAAGTCAGCTGGGAAGACGAACTCATTTACCCTCACTAATATATCCTCCACAATCCCCACTGGATAGGATACTGATCTATCAGCCATCTGTAACGTGATAGAGGTGGGTTTCAACGGACCAATCTTCATCTTTTTATACAAGGACAATGGCATGAGGTTAATGCTAGCTCCAAGGTCACATAAGGCATTCTTCACAAAATGATCTCCAATAGTGCATTCAATAGTAAAGCTTCCCGGATCTTGCATCTTGGCCGGAAGCTTCATTTGCAAAATTGCACTACAGTTTTCCGTCAAGTTGACGGTCTCATGATGCCCCCACTTCTTCTTTTTGGCGACAGCTTCCTTGAGAAACTTGACATATCCGGGCATCTGCTGCAGTGCCTCAATCAGCGGAATGTTAATCTGCACCTTCTTGAAGATCTCCCAAAATTTAGCGAACTGATCATTCTTCTTCTTCCTTTGCAGCATTTGGGGAAATGGCACTTTGACCTCTGTTGGCTTGACTGGAGGAGATGATGTCTCAAGTTCCTCCTTTTCTACCTCAACATCTGCTTCTTTCTCTGGCTCAGCTACAGGCTTGGGCGGTGTCTCTGGCATAGATGGGCCCTCATAACTTGTCCCACTCCTCAAGTGAATCGCCTTGCAATCCTTGGGATTTATGGTAGGCTGCCCTGGGAATTGCCCCGGCTTATGCTGGCCGCTCACAGACTGAGCGATCTGACTCATCTGCACCTCTAAGTTCTTCATATGTGTCGCCATGCTGTGCACATCATTCTCTACCTTCTCGAGCCTCTTGTTTGAATGCTCCATATTCTTTTGCGACTGTGTCATGAAGGCATTCAGTACGTCCTCTAAGCCCCTCTTCTGCGGCTCAGTGATCATTCCTTGTGACACTGTAAACCCCGGAGGTGGCTGCAAGGCATTGTTGGGGTTCCCATAGGAGAGATTGGGGTGTGGCTTATTCCCAAAATGGTTGAAACCTCCACCCCCTTCATTGGGGCGGGAGTTGTTATAGTATCTGTTGCCCCCTTGGTGTATGTAGTTGACATCTTCTACACCTTCTAGGTTATCTTGCACCGATGATCCCACTCCCATGAGATCCAGCTTTCTATGGATGAGCTCCAATTGATTCGCCAAGCTGCTGTCGGGACTGACTTCTGTGGCAGAAGCTATTCTGTGCACCTTGCTCCTCTCGTTAGTCCAAGTTCCATCATTCGAGGCAACCCTCTCGATCACCTCCATTGCTGCCGCCTCACCAATCTTTATCAGTGATCCTCCCGCGCTCCGGTTTAGCTCGCTCTTTGCATCAGGCAAGCACCCCTTGCAGAATGCGAGGACTTGATGGGTTGGATTCAAACCATGATTAGGACATCGCTTCAAAAGGCTCTTGAACCTTTCCCAAGCTCCTCGGATACTCTCTTGAGGAGTCATCTCAAATGCTAGAATCGCTGATTACCTATTCAAAGCTTCACTCGGAGGGTAGTATTTTGCTAAGAATTTGGCCACCAATGCATCCCACGTACGGATGGAGTTAGGCTCCAAACTGTCCAGCCAATCCCGGGCATCATCCTCTAGAGAGAAAGGAAATGCCCTCAATCTGATCTATTCATCCGGTACTCCATTGATTTTTGTCGTGTTGCAGATCTGGATGAACTTGGTGATGTGTTTGTTAGGATCCTCCATGGATCGGCCTCTAAAAACATTGTTCTCTACCATCTGAAGGAGCCCCCTCCTGAGCTCAAAGTTGTTAGCATCCACGTTGTTGCTAACGATTGCTGGATTGGACACTCCATTATAGGCAAACATATTCTGCGCTGGTATCCCATTCTGCCTAACCGCCTCTGCAATGCTGCGAGTTGCTCTTGAAGTTGAGCATTCGTTAGAGGAGGTGGTGGATTGTTATTTCTGTTGTTCCCCCCATTTCCTCCGTCCATCAGAAAAGGAGGATGTGGCTCGAACTGAACTGGTTCTTGAACTGGTGAAGGTGACCGTCTCTGGACCGGAGAAGAAACTCGGATCCGCTGGTTTAGCCTCTTCAAAGCGTTTCTCCTTCTGTTGGATGCTTCGATCTCAAGATCAATAGGCTCTAAAGGTAAACCCAGGCATAAGCAAAATGCCCGGCCTGCAGTGCAATTGAGATCTCGTTGGAATCCTTATTAAATCATCTTTAATTTGATACTCCCTCCGTCCCAAGGAAGATGACCCCTTTCTTGGGTGGCACGAGATTTTAGGCAAATTTAGTTTGTGTGTTAAGAGGAGAGAGTAAAGTAAGAGAGAGAGAATAAAGTAGAGATAAATGTATTTCCATTTTAAGTAATGAGTCATCTTAGTTGAGACAAACTAAAAAGGAAAGTGGGTCATCTTCAATGGGACGGAGGGAGTATAATTTTTTAATAAAAAATAATTTAAATTTAAAGATTTGAGATGATTTTGAGGAGAGAGAAAGTAGTTAGTTATAATTACTACATATAGGATTTGACATTAATACCCTTTTAATTTAATTAATAATTATTTAAATTTAAAATATATTACACTTGGCATTATATCAACCACAAGATCTTCTAATCTAATAGTTAAAAATTGATCTCAATTTTGGATTGATAATTAGTTAGCAATTGATCACATCCCTATCAATTAATTATATAAATTCCATTAAATATAAATGAAAAATTATTTGTAACTATAAATCTTAAACAATATACCACTTAGTAATAAAAAATAATAAATGAACATATTAATTTAATTACTTAATTCAATAGAATTTAAATTTGAAAATATAAACAAAGTCAAAAAAATATTTAAACCAATCAAGGTGATTAGGCCATCCGCAACGCTATCTCTTATCCGTCTCTTAACCGTCTCATCTCTTAACTATTCATGGGCCCCACTGTATTTTTCACCTCATCTCTTAACTAAGAGACAACATCTGCAACCCTCCATCTCTTAACACATCTCTTGAGATAAATGGATGCCATGTCTAAAAGGAAGAAACCTTTCTTGGCATCTTTGCATGCTAAAGCGTCTAAGTACTGTTTCGATGTAAGATTCTTGGGATAAGCACAACATTTTCTTACCTCGGTTCCTAAGAACCTTGATACCGAGAATGTGTCCCGCATCACCCATATCTTTCATCTCGAACTGGCTGGACAACCAAGTTCGCACT
>NC_062968.1:49748436-49781085 GCF_023119035.1 Salvia hispanica
TTTCAATAAAATTAAAGAAAAATTAAATTATACATTCTATTTACCAATAGGAAGTTAGGAACAATACTTTCATATGGCTCAACCTACTTATAGATATGTATAAAAAAATTAGGCAATTATAATTTCAACATAAATTTTTTAATATGGATCAACTATACAGTAACATAGATAGACTAAAAATCTAATTATTGCTAAATTATAATTATAATTATTAAAATACAAAAATAAAGAAAATGGTGGTAACATCAATCTAAAAAAGAAAAATATAGTAATGAATGAAAGTGGATGGAAAGAAATGAACAATATAACTAAAAAGAAAAAAAATACCAATAAGTTCATATAATATTAGAAACAAATATGATGTTTTATCAAAATTGATATATAAAAATGAATGGAAAAAACAAAAAATATAATTAAAAAATGTTAAGAAACAAAAAATATAATTAATAAAATGAAACGGAACGAAAACATAATTAATTGGAAAAAAATAAGCATGTAAATTGTTGCTTGGAAAACCAGGAACAATGTTGTTTCTTAGAAAATATGCGAAGCATTACGGGTTCTACCAATGTGTTGCTCTTGGTATTATTTTCGACTAAACACCTGCAGAGAAAACAATGCATGTAAATGTTGTCAATATCAATATTCTTCTAGCAGATAAGATTAACATTTGTAGGTTACGACTATTTACATATTACACATTTAATCTCAAACATAGAATAAATATAATATACAATTAACCAAACTAATAATCATAAAAATATCAAAAAAGATTAAACTAAAAAATGCAAATTGAGCACGCGTCTGCCGACATAAAAAATGATACTACGTATAAAGGCCACCACATCATCAACCGTCCCTCGTCTACGACCCCTCCACCCCATTCCCTAATACAATATGCCGTCAAGAAACGCAAACAAAAAAAAATACAAAACCACACTGAGAAGATAATTTCACAACTAAAGAATATGTATTTATAGATACAAACCAAAGACAACATCAATATTTTAAACCTTTCAAATTCCATCATACCTCACAAAAAAATCCCTCATTTATATAGTTAATCAATACTCCTAACAATTAATACAAATAGTATCAATTAGGAAACGCCTAAGTGGTTTTGTAAAAAACGCATAAATCATTAATCATATCATTAATCATTATTTAGTGAAATTGGCTATAGTTTTTTAAAAATGTGTAAATAGTTTATAGAAGAAAAACGTTTCAAAAGGTATCACATTATGATTTAATCAGTGACCCAAAATTCATACTCCTAGTATTTAAACTAAAAATTAAATATGTGTAACTGCTATGGCTAAATTATTTCATGACATTCATTACACATTATATTCATTATACTTACTACAAATATCTAGATTTGCTCAAAAGTTCTAAATATTTAAATTTAAACCCAAAAACTAATAAATATTCAATATTAAGGCCAAAACTCGCCTTTTATATATGTATAGGTACCGACTCGAATATGCAAGTTGAAACTACATCCAAATTGGTCTTCCAATACCAGTGAAAATGGCCAAAAATAATACTGTACTACATATATTCATCAAGTTATCTATTTCCATTTTCATATGTTTACAGAAAACACATTCAATAGACTTTAGACAATATAATTTATATACAATATATTTTTTTATTTTATCTTTATTTTGATCTTAGAAAAGAGATGCTAAACCACAACAAACAACAAAAGAGTGAGAAATAAATTGACTTTTGAGAAGCCATGATATTCTTGAATTAACACTCACTAATTTTGAATGACCCTTATTTTTGAATAATATCAAAACTAGAAGATTTTCAAAAGATAGACACTTTATAGCATTTAGGAAAGAAATGGAGTATATTTTATTGATGTGAAATTTATAAACAACTTCACTACCTATTTAGTTATACACTAATACTAAATTAAATCCTTCTAAGTTTTCAATCTAATTTAAATATTTAATTTCTATAATATATTTAGCCAAATAATAAATGTCTAATTTATTTATTAATAAAGTGGATTTCAATATCTACTATGGAGTAACATTACTTCAATTATCATTTTTTCCTCACATACGCATTTTACTAATTTGCATTAGAATCAATCACATCTCCAAAGCCCATATTTTTAATAGATAGAGGAAGTATTGATTACACACGCATTCACAATAAACCATGTAAATTTTAATAAGTACTAGTGTTTTTATTATTGAGATACTTCATCCGTCATTCAAAACTTATTTAATTTTCGTATGTTTTCTAAAATTATGCTTTTTTGTTTTCGAAAAAATAATTGTCTAATAAGTTAAACATTTTAATTATTTTTTTATTTCACTTATTTTATTATTTATATTAAAATTCGTGTCATTTCAAAAAAATATATTATTTTTAGAAAAGGAAATGAGAAGTACTTATTTGTTTTATACGAGTTTTAGAATAGTGATAATAATGTGTGTTAATCTTTGATAAAAGAAATTAGGGTGGGGATTTGCACAACAGTCCTGGTATTCCTGAAAAGATAATAAAATAATCAATAAAATGAATTAAATAAATATACTATATTCATTTCATTAAAAATGAAATATTTTACTTTTTAGATTATTCTATTAAAAATAAAATATTTCTTAAAATGGAAACAATACTCTTTTTATTTTTTCTTCTCTTTTACTTTACTCTTTTTTCAATAATTCACAAAACAACACTATATAAAATCTTTTATCAAAAATTAATTGTTTCATACTTTCTCTATCCCACAAGAATATATATTTTTTTCTTTTTAATCCATTTCATAAGAATATGTATTTTTTAATTTTGAAAAGTTTTTCTCTCTAATAAGGTGAGACTCATTCTTTATTAATAATATTTTAATTACTTTTTCACTTTACATCTTTTTTATTTTATCAATTTTATATTAAAATTTATGTCGAATTTAAAGTGCATATTTTTTTGGAGACGAAGGGAGGAGTATTTATCAATATTATTCATACTTCATAGGTTTACAAGGAACAACATGGCAGATGTCAAGTATCCCCACTCAAGAAATTAACCACAATTTTTAAAAATTTAGGGGTCGTTTGGTTCCTGTGTTATCTCGAGTTTCAGCCTCGTAACACAAGTTATCTGAGTGTTTGGTTTCCATGTCTCCTTTTTTTGAGCCCGCGCATGGCCCGACGGGCCCGCATTGTAGATGTTCTTTACTTAGGATATCTAACTTAGATTTTGGGCAACGTTAATAAACATGCCTCGTTATATGTGTATGATAAGTCCTCTTTTTTCCACTTTGCCCTTCTTCCAGTCAAAATTTTTTAATTTAAACACATCCCCTCATTTCAAAAAGCCACAAATTCAAGACCGTATCAAGTAAAAGCAGCAGCAAAATTGGGTTCTTCGACGAACCTGAACTGAACGGTAAACCCCATCAAGTCATCTCCCCCCTTTCTCTAATTACCCCGGCTACTGCAGAATTACCCTGACTAATGCATATCTAATACAGGAGGTCTACTTCGCCGGATTCAGCTCCAGCACTAATTTTTCTTGAAGGATCGGGTTATTTTCCCAGCCAGCGTACGGTTAGTGATTTTATAATGCAACCAATTAACCTCGAATGTTCCTTCCAGGGATTGGTTGTTGGTGCGGTTGTGCTATTCTTGGGTGAATTGAACAGATCTATAATTTCTATTGTGTTTTTAACTGCAAAATTAGGTCTGGGTGAGTGTATCACAACTACGAAATTGGTTGAATATATTGATAGTTGTCGCTGCTGTTATTTATGCATCTTTTGAGCCTCTTCTTCTGAACATCTATATCCTCTATTTGTTGGGTGTCCGGTGCATGCACTTTCTGATTTGTTACAGTTTGTAGGTAATTGTAGTTAAAACTGTGTTGATTGCCACTATGGACCGTGTCACCCCAACTGTTATCCTTATGGTTGAAGACATACTTACTTTGATGCGTATGCAAACGATCATCATCCTATATTTACACTTGAAAAGAAGGGGACGTTTTGCCCGTCGTGCGCGTAGACGGGCAGTTAGGTATTCACTAATTGACCGGATCAATCCCCAAGTTAGGCATATGAACAGACTCACTTTAATTAGTGATGTGGATTGTTTTTCGAACCTCTGTATGGATCGGAATGCTTTCGGTCGTTTGTGTATCCTTCTTAGAGACCGGGGTGGGCTACGGGATGGTCGTTTTGTATTACTAGAAGAACAAGTAGCAATTTTTTTAGGTATCTTAGCACATCATACGAAAAATAGAATTTCTAGATTTCAATTTCGACGTTCAGGGGAAACTATCTCGCACTATGTGCATCTTGTGCTCAAAGCGGTACTCAGATTGCATACTATTCTGTTGCCCCGGCCTGATCCAGTGACAGAAAACTGTACGGACCACCGATGGAAACACTTTAAGGTAGTCTAAATTATTGGAATGGCTTAGTAGCAATTTTGTGATCGAAAAAAACCATATTATGCTGATTTGACTTTGCTACATAAACTGTCATAGGGTTGCATTGGAGCACTGGATGGAACATACATACATGTTCTCGTGAGAAACGTAGATAAGCCAAGATATCGCACGCGAAAGGGTCAAATCGCGACCAATACCCTTGCAGCTTGTGACCGAAACATGAAGTTCCTTTATTTTCTAGCCGGTTGGGAGGGCTCGGCAGGGGACTCACGAGTGCTTAGGGATGCTGTCACTAGAGAAGGGGGTTTGCGTGTAAGCAAAGGTTGAATATAAAGTATATTTGAATTTTTTTTTTATCTTCACTTTAACTCTTACTCATTTGCTGATACCCACATCCCCAACCTATGCATTGCCTTTTTTTAGGAACTTATTATCTGTGTGATAATGGCTACGCTAATTCAGAAGGGTTTCTGACACCGTACAAAAACGTCCGATACCACTTGAAGGAATGGGGGGTCGGCGCACAACGTCCACAAAATGCAAGAGAGTTATTCAATCTACGGCATACTAGAGCAAGAAACATTATTGAAAGGGCTTTTGCGGTATTAAAGATGAGATGGGGCATCTTGCGTAGTAATACATTCTATTCGATTAAGATCCAAATTCGATTAATCATGGCATGCTTCTTGTTACCCAATTACATACGATCTGAGATGCATAACGATCCAATTGAACAAGACTTGGACAATGCTCCACATGATTTAGGAATTGAGGAGTTGCACGGTGACTTAGAATTCATTGATCAAGTAGAGTCGACTACAGAGTGGAATCAAATGCGTGACGACTTGGCTAACTCCATGTGGAGTAATGTGTGTTTCTTTTGAACTTAATTGACTTACAGTTCCAGCTTCTAGTGTAGAACCTTTTTATTTGAATTTTTCTGCTCTAACACTTGCATAACTACATTCTTCAATCAATCCAGCTAAGCCTATACATTCCTTTTTTTTGTTTTGGTGCAGCAAGCCAATGTCGACGGTAACTAAAGATCTTGATATGATACCCGAGTGTCTCTGCGGCAGGGGCACAATGAATCTGTATTGTGCAGGGAAAGAAGCCATACACGCGAGTCGTTTCTACTATAAATGTCCAGCAAATGCAAGGCATTCCGGGTCTTTCTTGTGGTGCGATGACTATCATAGTCGTCATGGAGATGGCAGGCAACCAGCCTACGTGAGGACTCAGTTATACCGCCCCAACAAGCAAGTGAGCTCTGGTGATAACTGTCGTGCTGTGCGCAATAAAAGAAGCGTGTGTGGTGTGCGCAATAACTGTCGTGGTGAAGCTCGGGTGACCATTTTGTTTGTTACGTTGGCTTCATGCTTATGATGATTGGGTTTCTGCTAGGGAAAGTGTTCTAGTTTGATAGTGCGGTGTGTGCACTAAAGACTCTTTGTTATGTTAGTACAATTCAGACATTACTATCCTTATATATGGCTTTTGTAATATTAGCAACATGCATTTTGTGATGTGCCTTTTTTGTCTTAAAATTATGCTGGAAATTTTACCAATTTGTTTTACCATACCAGAGTCCTATATTTTATTTTCATTTTAACAGTGAGTGGTGAATCACAATTAATATTTGGTAGATGCAGTAGTTGGTGCAACAATGAATTTTATCTCCTTTTAAGAGATATGCAGATCGGCTATTCTACTAAATTGCAGTAATGTCCGATTGGACATAACACTACCATTCCATTAGGTGCAAAAAATTGAATGAGTGGTAGATAAATGTCAAAGAATAAAGGTGATGTGCTTCTTAATGAGCATTGCTTCCTATATATTTTCACCATCTTCGAGCAGCTCTTACATCCAACATATCACTTTTTTCTCCACGACTGAAATGAGCAACTCCCCAGGCTTCCCTCTTCAGAGCTGCTTTCTCTACCAAGGAAAATGGAGTCAAAAAATTGACTCCATAATCACCAAAACACTTGTACGCCTGAAAAAAGAGTATGACTGTGAAGGGAGTGTGTTCCCCAGCCATTTCATTTTCGAAGTCCAGTCGTTGGTTGAGTACCATGTGGGTGTGACGTTCGAATGGTGGGAATTGGTGGATCGCATCCACTTCTTGGCACGTCGCTACAGGACGTTCTGCGAGCTCATCCACATCGAAGGAACTTGCTGGAATGAGGCAACAAATGGGATGACCGTGTCCAGCAACACTTGGGCGATACACCTACCGGTATGTTCTATGCAATAGCTGCGTGTACTTACTGATTTTTATGCACACAGATATCATTGTAATTGATTTATCTTCGTATAGCGAAACCATCTTATGGCGGCCTACCACAGCTACGGCGATCCCGCTTATAAACAACTGTGCGAACTCTTTGAGGTAAAAGCGGGTAACCAGCAGATGGAGGCCACCTTGATTGTGTTGTCTGATTCAGTGGACTCACGTGACAATGTGTGTGATGCACCCATTAAGAATGGACGAGTTGCAGAGAGGGGCGAAGGCAGCAGCCCCAACAAGTTCTCACTTGCACGGCGCAAGCTTATGTTCGACGACGGAGGACCGCAAGACCTAGAGTCAACAAATAGGAAGCCGGACTGCTACTTCATCCCCGCAGCTAATGGCATTATGGAGATTGTTGAGGAGAAGTACACGGGACGTGTATTGCCTCGAGAAACACCACCGCGGAGTCCCTCGCTAGCATACTCATGTGCTTCTTCGAAACCAGTTAATTGGTTTCGGATGCCACGTAAGCCGGATATTTGATGCCCCTTACAAACAATGTTGCTGTGTTTTGTCTATCACAAATCAAACCAATGATTTGTTTTTATTTAGTCGGATGGTTATGTATTTAGCTATGTAGTTTATATGCTTGTTTTGGGTAGTAACGCTTGCAACTGATACTGAACAGCAACACTGGTCCGAATTGTGCTAATGCTAGTGTATGTGGTTGTATTATCTATGGAGTTAATTGTTGCATATGAGTTTGCTATGTACAAAAAAATCATGCAAAATCTAATTAACAATCGAAGTAAGAAGCCATACTTCAATTCATATAAGCTACGACATAAAGTCTTACAAGCCAAAAAATAAGGGTCTTATGCCACCAAGCACCTACAAAAACTATCAGCTGAAGTTACTATTCAAAGGTAGCTGAATTTAAGTTACAGACAAGCCATCGAAGTTCATAATATATATATATATATATATATAGTAGCTTGGATACCCAAATAGAACTAAGTTTTTTAAGCCAAAAGAACCAGATACTAGTGAATTGAAGTGGCAGACCAGACCAGCGTTTCACTCCCTCATCTAGGGGCGACCTTCTTTCTGTAGGATGCGCTTCACATATCCAGCCTTTGAAGCGTCGGGAAGGCCAGTGAAAATCTCAAGCCTGGTGTTCTCTTTCCCAATTATGTCGCATAGATCGTAGCGTTGATCCTCTGTCAACTCCGGGATGTTCCCCATATGACGGAAGATCTCCTTCCTAGCAGTCCCCAAGTCCATCTCGTAGCCAATACGTGCGGCCAGGGTGTCCAAACGAGCATTAGTATCGGAATGGAGCTGACCAAGAAGGGCAAACATCCCAGAATCATCGTCACAGTTTTTGCGTTTGCGCTTCAATCTTTTTGGTGGCGGAGCAGTTGCAGTTGCAGCTACGTTCTGCTCACTCTGGGCACTGCCACGTTGTCCTCCGCAACTTCTTGTGTGGATGTGGGCTGGACGTGCTCGTTCCCCAGAAAATCCTCAAAGCTTGGATAGTAATCACCGCTATCTCCGATAGAAGTGATAGGTTCGTCAACAGAATTGCTATTAACAGCTTCTCCAATACCTTCACATGTCCCCCCCGTGGCCCTATCCTTGCCAAATATTATCTTCCACTCATCCCACAGGGGCCGCCCTGAACCTCATGGTGCAGGCATTTGGGTCTTGCTGTGAAAAAAGGAAAGGCGTGCTCAGAGTACACACGGTAATTGGACAGTTATACTTCCATATTTTACACTAACATACATAGAAGATTAAGATGATGCCACTGACCTTAACGATTTGATCCCACTGATCATCCGAGCAATCAGTTTTGAAGTCGTTGTGGTGGTTGAAACCAACACCACTGCGATCGAGGATCTTTGACAAGGAGTAGTAGTTCTTTTTCCATGATGTTATCTTCGAACGAATGTGTGGCGATGCCTTCAGATCAGTGTTTGGCATTTCATTCCTAATCCAGTCCTCTATTTTTTCTGCATAGCCACCTCGAAAGCCGTTGTCAGACTTCCATCCTCTTGCCACCAAAGCCTTCATGGCAGAGATCAACAATGCCTCCTCACGGTCAGACCAAGACCGGCGAGATCGGTCGCAACGTTGCATGCTTGACCGACGGTATTGGCTACCGCCTACAACAGACACACAGCAGAATCAAAGATGCAGTAGATGCAGATCCATGTTATTATTCAGTTCAAAGTTGAATGTGAATAAAACTAAACCTTGAGTTCCTTGCGTGGCGCCGACGCTATGCGTAAACAGACGAGCTTGAGACATCACTTCGAACTATCACAAAATTGAGCAACAGTATGAGCTTAACACCATAAAGTTTAAGGCATAAATCAAAGTCCACAGCTTTCAATGCGACAACGAATGTAAATACCCCACAAATTTGAGCAAGCATCCGTAGGAAAATTACAAAAAATGTCACACCAACAACAGAAAACCATTTCATGCTTATTACCCACACAAGCAAAAAAGAAAAAAAAAAAACCAACAATAACAAAACACCAAGCGCACAGTCACATAAATGGACTCAATGTAAATTACTCGGACCTATCCACGGCAAACTAGTTAGATTTTTGAGCAAGCAAACTGTACACAAAACCTCCAACATAGATAAAGCTCCACGAAATACGCTTAGTAGAGCGGGAATCTGAATCATACCTGTCCTGAAGTGGGGGTTCACGGAATCGACGAGAGTCTTTTTGCTGGACGTCGCAGATGTGACGAGAGAGGCGATATGCAGCAAAATAAAAAGCGGGAAGGATGAAAAACCAAAGTGGCGCCTTTATACTCAGCACCCCACGTTTTGATATGAACAGTCAACCCTAGTGGTAAAATAGTCATTACAACTTAACTATTTTCATCAAAATGGATACCAAACAATGAGTTACGATTAGCTTGCAGAAGCCCAAATGGCTACCAAACACAAACATTAACAACTATCACAACATAGGCCCGTATACAAGCCCAAACATGTGTTAAACCAAACAGGGAAACCAAACGACCCCTTAGGATTGTATTTTGTGTAAAGTTGGTAAGACAAGAAGTCAATCCCGTCAACATTATTCTGACCAGTTGATAACCCTAGCTGACGCCCCAACTCACTCACTCTCACTCCTACCTCGCCTTCCGCCACCCTCTCTCTCTGCCGCCTTCACTCGCCCTTCGGAATTACCAATTCCGGCGCCTCCTTCTCTCTCCATAAATTTACCTTCATTTCTGTTTATTACTATTTCATTCAGCTCAGTCTCTCTTCGGGATGGGGGACAATGGTGCTCCTGATCGCCCTGAGAATTTCACCGCCGATTCTCATCCGAGATCGCCGTGGAAAACTTCCGCCGCCGCTTCTCCGCCGCCCGGTGCTGATTCGGAGTCTTGGCCGGCACTATCCGATGCGCAGCAGCGATCCAAGTGTAATGGGGGTGCCGATTCTAACCCTCCCAACTCGCCTCCCCCGCCGATGGAGGCTGGGACCGATGCTTGTGCTGATCCCCCAACGCATTCTGCGCCGGTGGGTGCTACTTATCTCGATTTTTATGATTTAATTTGTTGCTTTATTGTGTGTATTAATGCACTTAGCTACATTTTAAGCCTGATTTTTTCGGTTGTAAAGATTCTCACTTTCTATTGCAAGTTGAGGGGAGACAGTAAGAGTAAGATCGCTGGCGTGTTAGGCAACACAATTGATTTTAGATAGAATGATAGGGCACATCATATTATGGAACACTCATTGTTTTTCATATACCCGAAACACCTCTGAGATTCTTAGCATGGAAACTATGCCTAATTTCTTGATATGAAAATTTGGTATGCAGTTTTAGTTTGTTGATGGATTATAGGATTTGTCGATTTTTTATCATTGACTTAATTCAATGTTACAACTTACAAACACATGAGAGAATAGACAACGAAACTATTATTGGAGGAGCCTCTGTGCTGGTAAGTAATAAAGAAATAATCTCCCTAGGTGTTTGAAAAATGACCATATGAATTCAATAGGTTATTCAATTCACTTATTCTCTCAGTTTTATCATGTTTTCAACTACCTTAAGTAGGCATATTGGCCCCTTATCCTCTTTCTTGGTTTGGCATGACATACTAAAACTCTGTTTCTTGGTTTGGGATAAGATATTGCTAAATGTTTTATTTAAGATGCTATATATCTGTTTGAACTAGTATACTTTTGTTTAAATTGGTAGCTTATCTTCCAGTTCTTGTGGACATCCAGGTTACTGTTGAGCCGCAGAAATTCCATGGCCGTGGTAACTTAAAATCTCCCCGAAGACCATATGCAACACATCATAATAAAAACGGCCCCAAGCATGGCCCAAATAATATACCTCCATTTGCCGTTCCCTTACCTTACCATCCGCCAACAATAACCCCAGTTTTCCATAATATGTTTCCAATTTCACCAACTTCTGTTCCTGGATACGGTTATCAGTTTCCCGCCAGACCTTTTCCTAGAGCTGATGCTCAAATGCCGAAGTCCGGTACTGATCCTGCACAGACCTATGTTCCACCAATGAATCTTAATATTCAACCTTCAGCGGGTGCTGATTCAAGTGGCCAGGATTCTGGTTCTGGTGGAAGAAGGCGTAATACGAACGAACAATATGGACCAACAAATCCTTCCCGCAACAATCAACGGGCTGCCTCTAACAACTTCTCTATGCAACAAAATGTGGGGCCAAGACATTTGATAAGGCATCCATATTTTGGGCCTGCGGGCGTTATTGACGGGCCAAACTATCCCGGTATATGTGCTACAATGTGGAAGTATATTTGACATATTGTTTTATTAAGTTGACATCATATATTCTCTGTTTCATTTTGTTCACTTTCTTTTCATTCTCCTCACTTTTTCATCTATTATTATTGGAGAACACTTACCGAATAGATTTTTTTTTATACAGGTCCACCAGGAGCTTTCATTTACTATACTGCTGCGCCCCCAGGCTCTGTTAGGATTCCTTATCCACCATTTTTAGTTCCATATCCATTGAGCCCTGGAGTTCCCATATCACCCACGCCAATGATAACATTGAGGGCCAGCATTGTTAAGCAAATTGAGTATTATTTCAGGTGAATTATTTAAACTGATCTCATGCTCTGAAATTCAATCTACACAACAGGGGGGTTGGAACTAGTTCTATAAGAACCAAAACATGTTTTCAAGCTTACTGTTGTGTGTGCATCAACTGCATTCGTAAAAATTGATGTTGATCAGCTTTGATTTGAAAAACTTCATAGATCATTCTTTAGTTTTTAGTGGTATTTCAAGAACATGCTAATGCTTCTAATTTTATTTGGTCATGTTTGAGATTTTTTAAACTAACAAAGGGATTACCGAGAGAACTTATCCTGATAACTATGCATTGAATATTAATATACTTTGGCAGTGATGAGAATCTGCAGAATGATCCCTACTTGATCTCCTTGATGGACAACCAGGGCTGGGTCCCTGTATCGAGTATAGCAGGCTTTAAAAGGGTAATATTTCATTATTCATTCTCTGAGCTTGGGTCCATGATCTTTGGAGAAATCCTCCCTTCCCCTCCCCCCAATTCACAAAAGAACTGAGGGAGAAAAAGCTTTTGCTATTCTGTCCAATAGGTTGGTAAGCTTGGTTGTTAGGGTGCATAATTATATAACCTAGGTCTGCTGCAAATCCATTGTCTCTTACACTTGACTTGCTTCTCCTGGGTGAGTTGTTTCTGTCTGAGTCTTTTTCTTCTAAAAGCTTTCATGGAATGAGTTTCAGGTGAAACAAATGAATGTAGAGATACCATTTATCATAGACGCATTGCAAACATCGGAGACCGTTGAAGTGCAGGTTCAATAAATTCCCCGTCCTTCGCATTTTTCAGTCAAATGTCTTTTCATCTTTTGGTGATTGTACAAAAAGCTATTTCTTATGCTTTTGTTTCATATTTTCAGTTCCTTTCTTCTGAACTCTTTCTTGAATGTGTGATCTCATTCTCTGCAGGGTGAGAAGATGAGAAGACGCAATGAGTGGTCTAAGTGGATTTCAAAATCTGTAAACAGTGAGTCTAAATCCACAGGTGGAAATTCCATAAAAAATGATAATCGGAATGAGAATAAGAGAGATAATCCTGATGGAACTACTGGGTTGCTTCCTCCAGATGAAAGCTTAGTGGATTCTTTGCCATTGGCTTCAGATACTCTGGTAAGCACCATTAAAAGTTCTACAGAACATAGCAAGGAAAGTGAAGAACAGAGAGTTGCTTTAGGAAACAGTAATTTGAGATTAGAGATCTCTAAGAACAATGCAAGTGTACATAGCGGTGGATCAAATTTCCAAGCAAATTCACTAGGAGCTGATTCTGTGAAGTCAGTCATATTCGAAAACAGTGAAAACAAAAAAATGCAGGCTCTTTCAAAACCAAAAGTAAAGAACTATGCTGAGTCATCTGATGATTTTTCAAGCACATTTATGCTTGATGAAGAGCTGGAGTTGGAGCGGAAAACGACGGGGCATGACCATCCGTCTACTGCTGGAAGGTATTTTAGGTTTTCTTTCTGCTTGATTTATCTAATACTACCGTTGTCTCTTAAAAAATAAAAACTATTTCCATTTTAGTCCGTCCCTTAGAAATAGAAACTTTCTATTTTAGGAAGTGGACCCCACAATCCACTAACACTACTTCCACTATTTTTCTCTTCCTCTCTCCTACTTTACCCATTTTTCTCTTCATCTCTCTTACTTTACCAAGTGTGCATTAAAACCCGTACCATTTCAAAAGTTTCTATTTTTCAAAGACGGTGGTAGTATTGTTAAATGCACCAATCTGTTTCTTTCTTACGTGTAAAATTGTTCAAATGGAAATGCATATGCTTGTGATGGACATGAAAATATTGGTAGCTGTAGCTCATATTTGTAGCAGAAATGTACAATGAATCCGGTATGTAGCATTTATACAATGAAACCAGTATGAAACTCGTCATTTTGACAGAAACATGGATGTTACTTAGTGATTTTGGTTATGCAAACATCTATGGTTCCGTACTAAATTAAGTTATACATGTGTTCTTACATTATATTGAGTTGTTCATTTCTGATATTCGCATAGACATTATTTCTGCATTTATCTGCCTTCCTCTGTAAATGATTTAATTATTTTCATCTCCCTTGGACCCACTTTATACATTTTGGCTATGTCCTTTCTCAACATCAGAGGTAGAGTTTCAATACATGAATTCCAGTTGTCTGCTTCAATTCTGGCAATGCTGTTGAGGTCATTAGTTCCTAATCATGTAGATGTGGTATATTATTTCATATAATCCTTCTTTCCTGTAGTTACATAGTTTCTCTGTTTCCACTCGACTCAGTAGTACAGTTCTGCAAGTAATAATTCTGTAAGCAGTTGATCGGGGATATTATGGAGTGTGGACCATATCACCAACTGAGGATCTATAAAATCATGTGTGTATTATTGCCTCATTTGCAATGATTGGGTGATCATCGTAGAAGTTTTCTCTATTACAGACCCCCTTGATGTAATCTTGTGCAAATGTTTGAACACCTACTGTTCAGGCTTCATAGTTAAATCTTTCTACAAGCTTTTGGACATAACGTTGAATCTTTCACATCGATTTATTCTAATTGTTACCTTTTTCCATTGCCAGCAGATTGAACGCCTGTTAAATTTTAGTACTGTAGTGCCTATTAAGTTGTTCATTTCCATCTCTCAGTCTACATCCTTCTGGTATCCTGCTGTTTTTTGAAGTGCTTGTTTTTTCTCACAGTCCCAGCTGCATGTAAGCTTCATAATATGTGCTCAGTGCATGATCTTTTTTAATTGTGGGTGTCTGCAGGGTTGATGATGAAGATGAGGAAATCAGTATTAGTGATCAAGCTGTTGAGAGGCTTGTAATTGTCACTCAAGTGAGACCATGATTCCTTGCCAGGCTTGTTTGAGTCATTCTGTTAGCCTGTTATTTAAAATATTCTTTAAATATTCTTCTAAAATGCTTATCGCTCTGCTGATGTTCTCTGGATCTATTCAGTTTCTGTAACTCTGCTATTTATTTGAGGTTCAGTCATAGGGTAAAATAGATCTGCGGTACATGATTGATCCTATCCCATTGATGCATGTCTATGAAGTATTCAATTTCTCTTTATCATCAAATTTGTTTTGTTAGGCTGAGGAGTCTATCCCATTTAAATGTCTTTTGTCCAATGTCCATTAAACACATGCTTTGCTGGTAGGACATTAATAAAAAGTTGCAATTGAAAAGCGTTATCAGCTAGATTCTTTAAGTTAGTGAATAACTAGGTTCTGCAATGCAGAATAGTCGAATGAGAGCCGGGGAGAAATCAAAGCCATTGTCCAGTGAGCATGCTTCCGAGATAAATGATGGCCTATACTATTATGAGCAGGTTCGTATATTTGTTTACACATAATATTGAACGGAAAGCAATTGTTACTAATACTATCAGTCTATCATTCCATTTGCAGGAACTGAGCTTAAAAAGGTCAAATCGTAGACATAATCAGCCTATTAGTGAAGGCAGGGATGACAACTCCAGAAATTCTGCTGAAAGTGCTGCCACATTAAACTCTAGGGTTCTTGATCATTCCACAGGAAAAAGCAGCTCCGAGGGGCCTGGACATTCCTACTCCCGTAAAAAGCAAAATAAAATCAACTTGAAGCAACAGCAGCGACTGTCATATGGGAATCTAAAAGGTCATGTAAGTGGCCGGAACTCTATGGGAGCGATATCTGGAAGTCCGCCTAGTGATGCAGTTGGTTTTTTCTTTGGTTCGACGCCCCCAGATAGTCATGGGTGAGTATCACAACATTACATTCTTTAACATAAACACTAATGGATCAGCTGTCCACGAGTGAAACATCTAAATTTTATTTAGATTTGTTGGTTTTTTTCCAAGGTCCCATGAAAACCTTCTTTTTCAGGTTCAGGCATTCAAAGTTGAGTGCCTCACCTAATCTCTCAGGAAGTAGTCCTCCAGTTGGTTCAGTACCAAAGCCATTTCCTCCATTTCAGCATGCAAGCCATAAACTTCTGGAGGAAAATGGTTTCAAACAGCAGTTGTAAGAAGATACACAATTTAAAGGAATTTTATGCTATAGTTGCTTGAGTGCATACCTAATCAAGGAAGGACTAGTTAATTGGCCAGCTGAATTGTGTCCCTATTATATATTAAGCTGGTAAATTTTCTTTGTCCAGGTACAGTAAATATAAAAAACGCTGCCTGAGTGAACGAAAGAAAATGGGCATTGGTTGCAGTGAGGTATCTTGGAAATTATAGATGAATTTCTGTTTTTGAACAGCTTGAAGATATTTTTTCATTAGATTTAAGGTCATGGATGTAATGGATGTTTCCCCTTGTGGTTTTGGCTAGTAAATAATCTGGTTAAACTGCATTGGGTTTTGGTGGTACCGTATATCATTGAGGCTGATGCAAACTGCTTTTTACTTGCAGGAGATGAACACATTATACAGGTTTTGGTGTTTTTTCTTAAGGAACATGTTTGTCCCTTCCATGTACAATGAGTTCCGTAAGCTGGCTCTAGAAGATGCTGCTGCTGGTTACAATTACGGAACAGAATGTCTATTCCGCTTCTATAGGTACAGTCTTTGCATGTGTTGGGTTGTTTTTCCTGATGCTTATAGCTTTTTATTCTCTCATCTTTTCTTCATGTCCTCTCTCTTTCACAGCCGCCTTTCCCAGTTGGGATCCTATGTCCCACAATTTTTTGTGCCTCAATATGTCCCACTATTTTTTGTGCTTCAGTATGTCCCACTATTAGTTTCACTATTTTAAAATCATGTAATATAAAAATAGAATAATTACTATAGATGGACCACTACTCAGATTATTGAAGCCTAATTTGTAACTGTAACATTAAACTAAAACACTGGAAGTTGAAATTTTAAAAAAAATACTACTATTAAAATTATAGAAAAATGATATTGAGATAGACTATGTACCAAGTGCATCTGATGCAGTTATAGAAGATAAGACTTGGAGGCTTCTATAACTTCATCAGCATCTTTCCTACACTTATCTTTCTTCATTTACAATTACATATATTATAATTTCTTTTCTCAGTTATGGCTTGGAGAAGGAATTCAAAGTTGATCTTTATGATGACTTTGAACAGTTAACACTTCAATTCTACAAAACAGGGAACTTGTATGGCCTGGAGAAGTACTGGTAATTGTTATCTCTTATCTGTCATTGTGATTTCAGAAACCACGATTAACTAGTGAGTCAAAAAATACAAGATATTTGTTGAAAATTCAACACCACGAGACAGTTTAGTTTTTCGATTCTACACCCTTCACCATTTCACTTTCTTGTGTTGTTGACAATTCTCACTTTGACCTATCAGGGCATTTCACCATTTCCGGGAGGCACGGGACGAGAAAGAGGCAGTGAAGAAGCACCCCGAATTGGATAGGCTGCTGAGAGAGGAATATCGTAGCATGGAAGATTTCAAGCGTGCTAAAGCTAAGAATGCAACCGTAAAAGAAGGCAACCATTAAGCCACATAGGCCGTATCGACTTGGCAGTTGCAGTGAACTGACAATGTCACAAATTTTGAAAGGAGAATTATTACAGTCTATAGAGGTAAAAGCTGAAATTGGTGGCCCATTTTTCGGTTATTGGGTAGTTTTCTACTTTCTTGTACATAGGATGTTGACGACATTCTAGTGTCGCAACAAAGAATGTCAAATATCAGGATGTTTTTTTCTATTTTGCTCTTTGGTTTTTGTGAGCTGTATATAAGAATATTGATGGAAAAAAAGGTTAATAATGACGTGAGCTTTGTATAACTTGGAATTCATGTTTATTGAGTCATGTTTCATAATGGTAATGAATCTGTACTTGATAAAATGTGTTGGAGTTGTTTCACTGGAATTCGTGTAGTACTTCATATACCAACTACCTGTGCCTAGTCTGACATGTCAGTTGATAACTCAAAATGACACAACATTAATTTTGATATTAATTTATGTACAGTATATAATGTGTTGCTGGGAATGTTACCTAAATCCGGTAACACTGTTTTATTCAATCCAACAAACACAAGTGGACTCACTTGAAATGTGCGGTGGATATTGTGAGTTGTGAGGAATATAGCAGTTCTTGGTAGTAGGAGGGGGTGTAGATCAAGGTGTAGTTTGTATATATTTACGGTGGAGAGAGACCATAATGAGATAGAGATGTTGATTTCAGTAGGTGTTATTGATAATAGGACGTGTATGTGAAATGTGTAGTTTGTGTTTTATAGTGGAGAAAGACTACAATGAGGTGGGGATGTGGGGCATAATCTCTAAGTTTTGTGGAAGTAATGTTGTATTAAGAGTAGGTAGTGATTTATGTATTGAAGAGAGCTTGTATTTAAACTAATTCATTCGAAAAGTGTACATCTTGTTATATTTAAATAATAACTCCATAGTTGACCCCAAGTTCTATATTTCTCTTCTAAGTTGGCAAGATAATTTTGGGTCTAATATTATCTTCATCAACTATTAATAATTTTGTTACTAGTGACTGGCATTAGTTAGTTGAGGGATGATTTAGAGACATAATGTCTCCAAGACATAATACCCCTATGTCAATTTGACATAAACCAAATTATTATATGGACTAATATACCCTTATTTTGAATTAAATAATAATTGAATAAATAAATATATATTAATTAATTATAAAAGGAAAGGCATATCAAATAACTATCTTTTATCAAAATATTCATCAATCAAATATTATCAAAGTCAAACTCATATCAAATTATACTCTTTTACCTAATACACTAAATCAAAAATAAGGATTTACAACGGCAGAAATATCTTCACTCCTCCATCCGTCGACCAGCCTCCACCGTCTCCGTCGACCAGCCTCCACCGTCCGGCCCTCCGCGTCGCAGGTTGCGGCATCTTCAGCCTTGTTCATCCAAATCATTGGTGCCACGATATAAGAAAACATCAAAGGTACCGCCCCTATGCTCTTATTTATATGTGTTTTAGGCTCCGTATACATGTTCATGGTCAAGCATTTCTACGTTTATAGTTAAGCCCTTACCCAAATGTCTATTTTAATAATTTTTCTATAAACAAAATTTTCTCAATTTTGGAAAATTGAGTTCAGCCATTACCAAGTTAGTGTTATGAAAGATTAAATGGATAGAAATTGGAGTATAACAAAGGACTGAGTTGAAATTTCTCAAGTTGCAGAGAAAGCAGCCATAGTTGGTTTCTGATGTCTAGAGAAGACGAAGATGGATACTTCTTAATCACAATTAATAATATTATAATATTATTACTTAGACTATTATTAAATGGAACTTGTTTGGGTTTTGGTACTACTCTCATCGTAACTAGTGTTGATGTGAGTAGAAGAAATAAAATTTATTTCAAATTATAATTCTTTAATTTCTTTTCTATCGGCATTGGAACCTCTTTTTTGGCCGCTGATTTTATCCTTGATTTCAACTTTCTAATGCTTCTTTTCTTCTCTTTTTTAGCCGCTGATTTTATCCTGATAACATATTTGCATTTACTACATTGTTGGCTTAGGTGCGAGTTTGATCAGATCCTGTGTTCGGGTATGATGAACGAGATATATGAGGAAATTTTTGGCGACAATCATGAGTTATCAGAAGAGGATAATAATAATGGTGAAGAAGAATATGATGTAACAGTGGAAGAGGAAGGTAACAACAATGATGAAGAAGGAGATGATGTGATAGAAGGAGATGATGTGATAGAAGAAGAGGACGGAAATAACAGCAGAGAAGAAGAATCTACTGTGATCCTAGATTCTAATAGTAGTTAAAAGTTTTAAAATAAGGAAAATTAATTGAAACTTACTCAAATTTATGCGCTATTATCGTAAAGATTTAAAAAGGTCTATGATTTTATTCACCATTTTCGGAGGGTAAGATGTAAACTTTTCAAACTAATGCACATGTCTATTAATTCAATAGTATTGTAAAGATTTGAATATTTCAAATCAACGCACTAATTTTGCCATTGTCATTATTTTCTAATTCTAAGTGCTAGCCAATAATTTAGTAAGATACTCCATATCATAAATTGACTTTCTACAAAATTTGCATTATATAAAAACATTTGAATTCAATCGTCTAATAGTCATATAGGAATACTTAATTTCTTAATATTATCCTCCAACGAAATAAAAATATTTATTCGCATCCAATTATTTTATTATTAAATAATAATTAAAGTTCTAGATTGTAAAAAGTATATACGTACATAAATATGTTTAATTTTTAATTGTTTTCATCCAACGAAATAGTAATAGTTAGTATACATATGTTATATAGTACTGAATTAATACTTGTATCATCTAATGAAAGGATAATAGTCATTTGCATCAAATTATTTTATTAGTATTAAATAATTACTAAAATTCTGAATCATAAAAATGATCGCATGCATATATATACTTAATTTCTTAGTGTCATTGTTCAACGAAATAGTAATAGTCACTCACATCAACTTTTTTTTTGTATAATAATGTTTAAAATTCTAAATTGTAAAATAGTACTCCAGTAGTATACATATGTTATATAGTACTGAATTAATACTTGTATCATCTAATGAAAGGATAATAGTCATTTGCGTCAAATTATTTTATCAGTATTAAATAATTACTAAAATCCTGAATCATAAAAATGATTGCATGCATATACATACTTAATTTCTTAGTGTCATTGTTCAACGAAATAGTAATAGCCACTTACATCAATTTTTTTTTTTTGTATAATAATGTTTAAAATTCTAAATTCTAAAATTCTAAAACACATTATTTTGACACCATGTAACAATTTAATTCTAGTATACAAATTTAAATTGTTGTTTCCTAACATTTTGTCCATTAATAAAATAAAGCATGTATAAATTTCGAATCTTTATTTGATGCTATAAGAACTCAAGCAATTAAATTGATTTATTAATTTTATAAATATAAATTCTAAATTCAATAATGTTTTGTAATAATAAAATTAAGATTGAGTTTCAAATCCATTTAGTACCTATAAGTTTAGAATTTAAAAAATTTAATTGTATAATGTATTATTTAAAATAAAGTTTAAATTCATTAAATTAGAATAAATCCAATATATAATGCAATCGAGATATTAGGTTGAAAGATTGGAGATTAACGTGAGATTAGAGAGAATATTTGCTTAAATCATGTCATCCATATAAATGCACACAATTTTCCTAAGCAAGTAATTCTTAAATATAAATAAATGTTTTTATATGCACAAGGGTAGTATGGTATATGTACAAAATATTTATTTAAATAAAAATATAAAACAATCTAAAATGACTACTTTAACCTCATTATGTCTCCAAAACATTATTGTAGTTATAATGAACACTAATTTTAAAAATTTTCCTATTAGAGATAATTGGTAGTACAACATTTCTCATTTCAATTATGTAATTTAAAAATTTTAACTAATTATTTTAATTTTAAGAATATGTAATTTACAAAATTTACTGAAATTAGAGAATAATATATAGGAAAATTAATGAATTAAATATAATCTACTGTTTGGTTGGACTGTGGTCTCCGGTG
This sequence comes from Salvia hispanica, assembly GCF_023119035.1. Taxonomy (NCBI): domain Eukaryota; kingdom Viridiplantae; phylum Streptophyta; class Magnoliopsida; order Lamiales; family Lamiaceae; genus Salvia; species Salvia hispanica. The sequence goes on from NC_062968.1 coordinate 49,769,731, forward strand.
CTTGTGGTATGGTATGATATGATTTGAGACGCGTACAATTGAATATACAAATTTCTTGCTAGACTTATTAGCCCTTAGGATTGTAGTGGATAAGCTTACAATGAACAAGAGAGTGATATTTTGCAGAAATATTACTTTGTACCTTATTTTAGCTAAATAACTGAATATTGGAGCCTAAAAACCTTGATCCTAATACAAGTGACTAATTATTTAGAAAGGAAAAAGTAGCTAAACTGTTATAGGATCTGCTTAGCTGTGTTTTCTGAGTGAATTTAAAAGTGTTCGAGCTTTCCATATACTCCCACAACATTTAAAAAAATAAACATGACAAATATATTTATAACGTTTTTTAATTAAATTAATTTATGCAAATAGTAGGAGTACTATACTACAAATTTGTTTTTTCGTACATCTTCAACAAAACTGTTTTTTTATGGAGTACTTGTATCCCATGTAATGAAGAAATCCTTTTGTCCCCTAATTTAATTTAATGAGATGCTAACCAAGAATTTAAGAGTGGCCCTAGAAACTGCTATGACTGGAAATCAAGGGCTTAAACCTTGATTATATGGAAAAAAAAATGAGATCTTCAAGACATGAAAGTAGAATCTAATTTGAAGAATTAAGGGTGAAGAAACAAGAAGATGGAGCCAGAAGCATACATATATGCATAGTATAATTGAAAAAGTAAAGAAATTGTAGGAAACACACTGAGTTATAGGAGTGGTTTGGTTGATCATGTTTGAGCATCTTGATGGGCTCAAGGGCGGCGACGAAGGCATCTTTGGTGTAGTCGGAATTAGATGAAGAAGAAAAAGAAGAAGAGAGCGGTGGGGGGGCCCTCTTGCTCTTGAGAAACCCTAATTGGGCGGCCAAAGAGGGATTTCTGAGTCTGGAAAGCCTTGCCGCAGAGCATGCAGGTTGAAGAGTATGCACCCGATTTCTTCTTAATCTTGGAGGACAAGGACGTGCTGCTCATGTGGCCGCCCAGTGCCACATTCCTTGCAGTAATGTCCCCTCTCAATCTCAATCTCAATCTCCATCTCCATCTCCATCTCCATCTCCATCTTCATTTTGAACTTGGGAATTAATTCTCCATCCTCCTTCCTTTTAAATTTCAATTGTGATTAGAATCAACCGTGTTGCGAGTATATATGGAAATAATTTGGGATTGGAATTGAAGACATGTGTTTAATTTCATTACTTATATATACAACTGGACTATCATATTCCTCCCCCTTCTGTCTCTCTTACTTATGCGTCTTTTGGTGAAAGCAATCTTTAATTACTTTTTACAAATATTTTTATCCAAAATAGCTGAATTTTTCGAAGAAATATCTTTTTATAAAAATCTCCATTCAAAATATAAAAAAAACTATTGTCGCTTGAGGAAAACGGGAAGAAACCGAGTGTGAAAGGGGTCAAATTGTATTCCGTATACATAGCAATATTTCCTTATTTATTAGGAGACCTCATTTCCATTCAGCCTTTTCCTGGATTTTATTTACGAACCACGATCCTATGTAGGAATCAAATCAGTTTAGATTCACTAATTACCGAGACCTCTTTGTTTTTGTACAAGAGAGCTCAGCCAAACTCTCACTCACGCGGCTGATTTACACAAGTAATGTAAACTAAGATTACAACGAATCTAGTTCTAACTATTACAAGGTCTTGAAGCTGTTAACCCAGCTCCACTCGTACTCGCTTGCACCTGCACACTCAAGAACCAAGTTAGTAACACTAAGAAAGATCCTCTCGGATCTGAACACTAGAACTCAACTAAGATCAGAGAGTAAAACAAGAGATCGAAGAATCTTGGCTCAGAACCCGCCACAACAACACTGATCTATTCTTCCAGAACTAGATCCAAGGGAGCACCAATGGATTGGATAGAGTCAACCCTCAGACCACCAATACCTCCACCAGATAAACCCCTCGCACCAGATCAAGTTCCTCCGAACAAATCTCCACACACGGCCTTCAAGTTCTCACAAACCCTAGTTCCACTCCAGTAACAAGCAATCGAAGAGATTGCTTCACACCAGCACTCACAAAAGATCTACCACTCAAAGAACCATGGAAGATCACCAAGAGATGGCCGGAAGATCATCGGAGAAGAAGGAAGTGAAGAGAGAGAAGCTCTGAGTCGAAGAGTAGAGAGAGAGAGAAGATGAATGAATGAGAACGGCTAACCACACTCATTCTCACTTAACACATACAACCCTACGTCCAACGGCTTGGAAGGCATCATCCAAGTAGAGGGGCACGTGGCAGCATCTGGTGTGAGGAGGTAAGTAATTGGGCTCAGCCCAATTAATAACATCCAGGCTTAACAAATAACACAGCCCAAATAAGAGTCCATCCAAATATCCAACATACTCCACCTTGGACTTTTATTCTGGGAAACCAATCAAGTGTTTGTGGGCTAAGGCATAATCATCACAGCCTAGAAGGCAGATCCCTCAGCACCAAAGGACAAAGTCCACTAGCATCTTGGGAACTACCAGGTTGCCTTTAGACACCAGAGGGGCTGACACCCATTAGTCTAAAGGTCTTCATGCCTCCAGCCACCTATCACCCTTACCACAGCAGATAAGGTGGCTGAGGTCTTTTCCCCGGGACATGCAACCTATCCTAGATCAAAGTGCAAAAATTTAATGCAGAAAAGAAGTTTTTCTAAAGGTAAGGGCTTAGTTCCCATGTCAGCTGGGTTTTTATCAGTATGCACCTTTTGAAGAAACACTTCACCCTTTTCTACAACATCCCTAATGTAATGAAACCTTACATCTATATGCTTTGTTCTATCATGAAAAACAGGGTTTTTACATAACTGAATAGCAGATTGAGAATCAGAGAACAACACAGGAGAGGATTTCACAAACTTGAGTTCAGAAAGTACTCCCTTTAACCATACAGCCTCTTTCATTGCCTCAGTGATGGCAATATACTCTGACTCAGTGGTGGACAAGGCCACAATGTGCTGCAGTTGTGATTTCCAACTTATGCAAGACCTACACACTGAAAATACATAGGAGGTTGTTGACTTCCTCTATCTCTGTCATTATCATAATTGGAATCCACAAAACCAGTTAGTAAGACACCATCATCACATTTAGAATAGCATAAACCATACTTAGCAGTTTGCTTCAAGTATCTAAGAAGCCATTTCAGAGCTTCCCAATGAACAGGACCTGGATTAGACATGTATCTACTAAGACATGACACAGCATAGGCAATATCAGGCCTAGTGCTAACCATTAAGTACATAACAGATCCAATAGCATTAGCATAGGGAATTCTCTTCATAGCATCAATTTCAGATTGAGACTTAGGGCACAGGTCTTTACACAACATAAAATGAGCAGCTAAAGGCACAGAAGCAGGCTTAGCATCAAACATGTTAAACTTTCTCAGAATTTTGTACACATAAGGTTCTTGATGCAACACAAGGGTGGATTTTTTCTATCTCTACAGATGTTAATCCCTAAGATTTTCTGAGCATCACCCAAATCCTTCATGTCAAAATTCTCACTCAAGGCAGCTTGCACACCCTTAATGGTTTTCAAACAAGGACCCATTATAAGCATATCATCAACATATAAGAGCAAGAACACAGGCACAATATTAAGATTTTTAACATATAAGCATGCATCAAAGGTACTTCTGACAAATCCTAACTTCTACATACAAGTGTTAAACTTGATGTTCCACTGCCTGGGGGACTGTTTTAAACCATATAAGGCCTTTTTTAACAAGCACACATGATTGGGAAACTTGGGATTAACAAAGCCCTCAGGCTGATTCATGTAAATAGGCTTATCAAGATCACCATGTAAGAAAGCAGTTTTAACATCCATTTGCTTCAATTCCCAATTAAAATGAGCACACAAAGCCAACATCATTCTGACAGTAGTGAATTTAACAACGGGGGCAAAGATTTCCGTGTAGTCTATCCCCTCTTGTTGGGTAAAGTCTTTTGCCACTAATCTGGCCTTGTACCTAAGGCCCTCCACCTCATTTTTCAGTTTATAAAGCCACCTGCAATCAACCACAGATGCACCAAGAGGCAAAGGTACAAGGATCCAAGTAAAATTAATTTTCAGAGAGTGCATCTCCTCCATCATGGCTTTATGCCACTGACTCCAGAATTAGATTTAGTAGCCTGCTTATAGGTTTGAGGCTCATCACCATCAGATTCATAAACATTGAAAGTCAAATTTATAAGAGCAACTAAACCAACAAAGCCATCATATCTAGAGGGTTTACTAACATTGACCCTTCTAGTTCTATCTCTGGATAACACATAATCCTGCAAGTTAGTATTATCAATAGCATTTTGAATGCCACTAGGGCTATTTATCACATTCTGGACAGGGACAGGAGGAGAGTTTCTAACAGGACTGTCATGCAAATTGGTCACATTGTCACCAACATTTTGGGCAGGATTATTGTGCAACACATTTGGATCTCCTTCATCAGGTGTCTCATTAGAAGTGTAGACTGGATAAGTGTTCCAAAATGGTTGCTCCACCTCACTTGGAGCATCACTAGAATGCTCCACTCCAGTGAGTGTATCTGTGGACTCCACCTCATTGAGGGGTTCATTGTCCACATCTATAGGATCTGGGCTACTTGTCAATCTTAAGCAGGGGAATTCATCTTCATTGAAGACTACATCTCTGCTTATAATGACCTTGAACCCAGGTTCACTCCTTAGCCAGACTCTATACCCTTTGACACCCTCAAGATATCCTAGAAAAACACCTTTTCTAGATCTAGGCTCAAGTTTATCAGACTTATTATGCACAAAAGCAGTACAGCAAAAAACCCTTAGGTGAGAAAAATCAAGAGGCTTGCCATAGAAAACATCCTGCCCAATCAGAGGCACAGAAGGAGACCTATTTACCAAGTAAGTAGCAGTCAATAAAGCCTCACCCCAAAACTTTTTAGACAATCCAGACATAGAAAGCATGCATCTCACTTTTTCAAGCAAAGTTCTGTTCATTCTCTCAGCAACCTCATTTTGCTGTGGGGTATAAGGCACAGTTCTATGTCTTTTGATTCCAAAGCTATCACATGAATCATCCATCTGATTATTACAAAACTCCAGGCCATTATCAGTTCTAATAGCCTTAATCTTCTTACCAGTTTGAGTTTCAATCAAGATTTTCTAAGTTTTAAGTTTTTCAAAAACATCAGACTTGTGTCTCATCAAAAAACACCAAACTTTTCTTGAGAAATCATCAATCACAAACAAGAAGTAAACACATCCAGAGTGAGAGGACACAAAAGCTGGACCCCAAACATCCATATGCAAATATTCCAAGATACATTTACTCACATTAGCAGGAGCAAGGGTACTAGGAAAAGAAACTCTATACTGTTTATCCAGCACACAAGAATCATAGAAAGGCAACTCACTTTGAACATCATTATCAGAAAGGATGGCATGCTTTTTCAGGATACTCAAACCTTTTGCACTCATATGACCTAGCCTATTATGCCACAACATGGTTCTGTCAGTTTTAACTACATTGGCATAAGCTTTTTCACATGCAAGAGGCACAACATTACAAACATACAAGCCACATTTTTTCTTAGCTTTGAAAAGACACATAGAACCTCTGCAAATCTTCATACAGCCTTCTCCCCACTTCCCCCCCATACCCTCATTTTCAAGAGCAGTACAAGACATCAAATTATAGCACAGATCAGGAACATATCTGACATCCTTTAGGCTGAGCACATAACCATTTTCAAACTTCAAACAAACAGTGCCAATACCAAGAATTTCACATTTCTTGTCATCAGCCATTGACACAAAAGTCTTAGTTACAAGTTTCAGCTCAGAAAACACTTAAAAGGACTCACATGATAAGTACATCCAGAATCACACAGCAAATCATTTGAAGTGAAGGGACATGCAGGAGAGGCATTCACAAATTGCAGGTCATGCACCATGAACACAGAATCATTGACATTGTCATAAGTAGCAACATTAACAAGGGTTTCAACCAGGAGATTGTTGTTAGGAAACTTATTCTTCTTAGGTTTAGTGCACTCTCTCTTATAGTGCCCAACATCACCACAGTTGAAACACTTCCTATAGGTTTTAGGATCCTTGCTTCTAGACCTAGACCTAAACTTTTTCCTAGAGTTTGAGGAATTACCAGAACCACTACTGAGCTCATTGCCCCTTCTAAATTTAGATCTTCCTCTAACATTCAACACCTTATTATAAGCATTCTTATCAGCAGCCCTTTCCTTAAGCTCAAGTTCTTTGGATTTCAGGGAGCTAATGATCAGGTCTAGAGGAGCAGAGTCTCTACCATACTTAATGGCAGCCTTAACATCACTATAGGAATCAGGTATGACATTCGTCTCTACCATACTTTTTACCCTTTCTTCATTTACTCTCTCTTACTTTATTCAATTTATACTTTATACTCTCTACCTTTCCTCTTTCTTATTTTTTTATCTATTTATTTAACACATTCAACATTCATTTCTAAAACTCCATGTCAAAAAGTTTCGCCTCAACTATGAAGAAACGGAAGGAGTATATTAAACATCTAATAGTTCACGTGCTTAACCAGCGCACATTACACATTAAAACTTGGTTGAGTAATAATTATCCTCTAAGAGATTCTAAATATATATTCTTCATAAAATATAGTACTAGTACTATTTTCATGAATATTTGACCAAATTATGAAAATTAAAAATCATACTGCAGTATGGTTAAATTTTAAAAATATAATTACAATACTGTTTTTGAAAAGACTAAAACTAAACTTGAGATATTTTATAATTGTAAAAACCAAAAAAACATAGGAAAAGAATAATTTTATTAAAAAAGAGAAAAAAGTCTTGTGCACGCTCATTGTGGGATAAGAGATGAAATACCGACCTGCAGCGCAGTTTGCACATTGCAGTCGTCACAACACGTCAGCTTGATACCTTAATTTACCATAAGAAATCTTTATTGCGTGAGATATTAAAACGTGAATTCTAGTGTTGGGGAAAGGATATTCATAACTGCTAGTTCCATTCCATAATAATAGAGTCATTTCATTTTCTGCATTCGTTTTAGAAAAATAACAATAAATAGTTAAAATAAATAAAGAGTAAAGGAAGAGATATATAATATTCTTATCTTAAATATTCTTTTTGTTTTATTTTAATCTTTCTTCACTTTAACTATTTATTTTTTTTTCAAAATTAAATTACTCTGAATAGATGGAGTATAATTTATAGTACTCCACTGTAAAATCGACAAGTTGAGTCCAAATTCATATTTAGGGCTAAAAATATATTCTCAATAAATATTTCTCTTCCTTTTTTCTGATTATGTCAACTCTTTTCAACAAGAAATGTAATAGTATTAGTTAATTACCCTTAAAACTTTTATTACGGAGAAGCTTATTATTATGAATGAGTCTAGTAGGTTAAGTACAAAAATGCAATTATTTTCATAAAATAAAAAAAAAGAATACAAAGAAAATAATTTGGCCGCCCTTTTATATTTTAAAACAATCAACATAGAAAATTTATATAAATGTACATATGGTAATTGAGTAGTGATAAAATGCAAACTCATATATTGTACATACTCCTAACTTTTTCAACACAATATCAACATAATGTCAACACAGTATAAAATTTCAAGATTCTGATATCAATACAATATCAATACAATGTCAACACAATTTCAACACAACATCAACCGTTGACATTGTGTTGACATTTTTTGTTGCTATTATTTCATGATCTGTTGATATTTTCTAACGGTCCAGATCATAGTTTGGAGTTTGTACAATATTTAAAATTTGCATTTGATCACGTCCCTATGGTAATTAAGCTAAGTAGTAGTAGTTATTTCTTTTTCTTTTTTCTCTTTATATTTTTGTTGGATTTACCCTTTTAAGAAAATATATTTACTTTTTTAGAAAAAATAAATAAAAAATATATTCTCCCAATTTTTCTATTTTCTTTGGAGTTAGCTCTTAGATGGTGTTTAGCTATGCTTAATTTGAAAGAGCTGTAAACGTATTCAGATAGTTAAACGTGAGTATCTTATTTAGTGTTGGAAAATATGATAAGAGAGATGAAACAGAAAGTGTGTGTATTGGAATAACAAATGATGGTAGAGATATTTTGTAAAAAATATTATTGCTTTGCTTTAAAAATGTATGAAAAAAAGTAACTACAAATTAAGAGACTTATTTTTGTTAGCTTATTTTTGCATCTTATAAGCTATTTTAAGAAGCTTATTTTTGCAACTTATAAGCTATTTTAAGAAGCTTAACAAAACACCCTTTAATTTAGTCTTTATAACTATTGTACATGTTCAACATCTTCCATATCGCCGCGTGTCTCAGTGCTAATTAGACCTAAGATTAAGTGCGATTTTTGTTCTACCCATATTTCCTTCTAATTTATCAACAAAGGCAAGACTTCGTATTTCTTTTATCCATGGTATAATTTGTTTGTGATATGCCTTCTTTTAATAAGTAATTATAAACTATAAATAATTCTCAATTCTTTCAATACTCTCAAAAAGATTTGAAATTCAACGCCGGGAGAATGTATAAATCTTACACCATATCCCAATGCACCTCGTGCAAAGGTTGGAACTAGGACTGAGGAAAAATATCGAAAAAATGAAATATCGCTCGTATCGTATTAAAAAATATCGAAAAATTATCGAATTTTCGGTATATCGTAATTTTCGATACGATACGGTATCGTATCGTAAGTTTTCGATACGATAACGATATGAATTTCCTTATATCGCGATATATCGTTTTATATCGAATATACGATATACATCGAAATTTTCGATATATCGTTTTATATCGAATATCGATATATATCGAAACATATTGAAATTCAATACATATTGAAGTTTAAAATTATAAATATATATAAATCCATTTAATTCATTCTTATATTTAGAAAATATATATATGAAACCCTAATAAGAACACTATTTATTTTTGTGTTGAAGTTTATTAATTTTTGTGTTATTTTTCAGTTTTGAAATTATATTTTTCGATATACAGGTATTCGATACGATAACGATATTGATATTATCCATATCGAAAGTTCGATATATCAAAACTTTCGATACGATAACGATATAAAAATTCTTTCATATCGATACTTTCGATACGAAACACGATACAATATTTTCGACCCACCCCTAGTTGGAACATTCATAAAATCTATAAATATCTAAAGGGGCAGTTGTAGAGATATTCACCATAATGCCATTGTGACACATTTGGGCGGGAAAGTGTCGCTGACTGTACATTTTACCGAGAAAAGCACAATGCAGACTTTTGTATCTTCCCTAGAAAGCACTGTACAACTTTTGCAGGTCTTCGAAGAGTGGCTTATACAAGAAGATTGTCTTCGAAGATTATAAGTTGTGGATGAACTATTAGTCTATTACAGTCACAGAATAGAATTAGAACTAGAGTACATTTCTGTTTCTGTCGCTCAAACAGCAGCGGTGCCGCTAGTCTGGTTGAACCGGAGCTCGCCCCCCACAAGTTCCGGCTAAGAGCATCCGCAACGCTGCCTCGTTGCGGACTCGATCTCGTCTCGACGAGACGAGACGGCATCGAGACAGCGTTGCGGCTCCCGTCTCGTCTCGACGAGACGAGATGTCTCGACGCCCGACGCGTCCCGGCGAGGCAAGTCTCGAGCTCGCGAGACACGCGCCCGGCGCCACGTGGCGCGCGCGGGCTGCTGGCGTGACGCCCACTCGCCGACCCGCGAGTGGGCGTCGAATTTATGACGTCATAATTCAATTTTTTTTATAAAAAAATCAGATTTTTCAAAAAAAAAATAATAAATTAAAATAAAAAACGGTAATATTACCGTTGAACGGTAATATTTTTAATTTTTTTAATTTTTTTTTATATATTCTATATATACTCTTCTCCATTCTCCATTTTACACACAAACACACATTTATTCTCTCATCTCTCTTTCTTTCTTCTCCAATCATTTCTATAAAATCATTCCTTTATTTTTTTCTTCTCCCAAATTTAATCAATTATGGATCCATTTGAGCAAATGCGTCGAATAATGGAAGAATCGCTAGAAGCAGATCGACGTAGGGAGGAGGAAGCCGCCGCGCCTCCTAGGCGACGCCGGACATACATCCACCGTAACCGGGAGGAAGCCGCCGCAAGGTTGGAACGTGATTACTTCAGTCCGAACCCGGTGTGGGGAGATATCTACTTCCGTCACCGTTTCCGTATGTCACGCCCGCTATTTTTGCATATCGCGAATACATTGGCGGCACGGGAAGAGTTCTTCAGATAAGGGGTCGACGCTGTTGGCCGTCCTAGCCACACGACGCTCCAGAAATGTATGCGGCGATCCGTCGGCTTGCTACTGGACAAACGGCGGATGTGTTCGACGAATACCTGCACGTCGGAGAATCCACTGGGTGACTTTGTTTGTTGAACTTCTGCAAAGGCGTCCGGGCAGCCTTCACCGCCGAATTTCTGAAGAAGCCAACCACCGCAGATTGTCAGTTTCTGCTCCGTCTTCACGAACAAGTGCACGGATTCCCCGGGATGCTCGGGAGTGTCGATTGCATGCATTGGCAATGGAAGAATTGCCTTGTGGCGTTGAAGGGTGTTAGAGTTTGTATACTAGAAATCACGTTTCGAGTGATTGAATACTGTAAAACTCTTATTTTATTTTCCAATAAATAAAACAGATTATTTTTGTCATGATGTTGTTATGTTTTACATTTAATGGATGTTAATGCATGTTTAAATGTATAAGTTAACTTAACAAAGTCTAAGTCTTTGTTTTAGTAGACCGGTTGTGGGCGTCGTCCACTTTAAGGTAATACGGTCAGTTCTAAACAAAGAAAAAGATGAATTTCACAACCTAGATGGAATTTGACTATCCATCGAGAAAGGTTGCAATGTCAGTCCGCATATTTCTAAGCCTTACTGAAATAAGATGACATTGGTGTGGTATAGCACTGAACGGATCTAACAGCAAGACTTGCCTTAAGCTATCTACTGAAAGGCGAGGTCTTGATAAATATTTATTTCTTAATCAATGTAGGTTAGCATTGAGCATACGGTATTGATTATGCACTGCTTTGACTTATCAAATGGTGCGGGTTTTTCGTAACCCAATTATCCTGATATATTGGGCAGTGGTGATCGATATCTAGCGGTGCTAGGATTACTATTATATTGAATCGTGCGCGAGCTGAGTCTCGCTTGATAATGTCCTCAAGAGGAGCGCGAAACGAGGTTTTATTATTCGGAACCTAGCTAGTTGGAGTGTGATTACTCTATGAATAATAAATAA